>NW_027617208.1:0-136364 GCF_964187855.1 Myxine glutinosa | reverse complement strand
AAAGTGGTTTCCTGCACCAACACAAGTGCGAAAAGTGGTTTTTCAACACTAACACAAGTGCGAAAAGTGGTTTTTCAACACTATCACGAGTGCAAAAAGTGTTTTTTCCACACTAATACAAGTGCGAAAAGTGGTTTCCTGCACCAACACAACTGCGAAAAGTGGTTTTTCAACACTAACACAAGTGCGAAAAGTGGTTTTTCAACACTAACACAAGTGCAAAACTGGTTTTTCAACACTAACACAAGTGCGAAAAGTGGTTTTTCAACACTAACACAAGTGCGAAAAGTGGTTTTTCATCACTATCACAAGTGCAAAAAGTGTTTTTTCCACACTAGTACAAGTGCAAAAGTGGTTTCCTGCACCAACACAAGTTCCAAAAGTGTTTTTTCAACACTAACACAAGTGCGAAAAGTGGTTTTTCAACACTAACACAAGTGTGAAAAGTGGTTTTTCCACACTAATACAAGTGCAAAAGTGGTTTCCTGCACCAACACAAGTGCGAAATGTAGTTTTTCAACACTAACACAAGTGCGAAAAGTGGTTTTTCAACACTATCACAAGTGCAAAAAGTGTTTTTTCCACACTAGTACAAGTGCAAAAGTGGTTTCCTGCACCAACACAAGTGCGAAAAGTGGTTTTTCAACACTAACACAAGTGCGAAATGTGGTTTTTCAACACTATCACAAGTGCAAAAAGTGTTTTTTCCACACTAATACAAGTGCAAAAGTGGTTTCCTGCACCAACACAAGTACGAAAAGTGGTTTTTCAACACTAACACAAGTGCGAAAAGTAGTTTTTCAACACGAACACAAGTGCGAAAGTGTTTTTCCACACTAATGCAAGTGCAAAAGTGGTTTCCTGCAACAACACAAGTGCGAAAAGTGGTTTTTCAACACTAACACAAGTGCAAAAAGTGGTTTTTCAACACTAACACAAGTGCGAAAAGTGGTTTTTCAACACTAACACAAGTGCGAAAAGTGGTTTTTCAACACTATCACAAGTGCAAAAAGTGTTTTTTCCACACTAATACAAGTGCAAAAGTGGTTTCCTGCATCAACACAAGTGCGAAAAATGGTTTTTCCACACTAACACAAGTGCGAAAAATGGTTTTTCAACACTAACACAAGTGCGAAAAGTGGTTTTTCAACACTATCACAAGTGCAAAAAGTGTTTTTTCCACACTAATACAAGTGCAAAAGTGGTTTCCTGCACCAACACAAGTGCGATAAGTGGTTTTTCAACACTAACACAAGTGCGAAAAGTGGTTTTTCAACACTATCACAAGTGCAAAAAGTGTTTTTTCCACACTAATACAAGTGCAAAAGTGGTTTCCTGCACCAACACAAGTGCGAAAATTGGTTTTTCAACACTAACACAAGTGCGAAAAGTGGTTTTTCAACACTAACACAAGTGCGAAAAGTGGTTTTTCCACACTAATACAAGTGCAAAAGTAGTTTCCTGCACCAACACAAGTGCGAAAAGTCGTTTTTCAACACTAACACAAGTGCGAAAAGTGGTTTTTCAACACTATCACAAGTGCAAAAAGTGTTTTTTCCATACTAGTACAAGTGCAAAAGTGATTTCCTGCACCAACACAAGTGCGAAAAGTGGTTTTTCAACACTAACACAAGTGCGAAAAGTGGTTTTTCAACACTAACACAAGTGCGAAAAGTGGTTTTTCAACACTAACACAAGTGCAAAAAGTGGTTTTTCCACACTAATACAAGTGCAAAAAGTATTTTTTCCACACTAATACAAGTGCAAAAGTGGTTTCCTGCACCAACACAAGTGCGAAAAGTGGTTTTTCAACACTAACACAAGTGCGAGAAGTGGTTTTTCAACACTAACACAAGTGCGAAAAGTGGTTTTTCAACACTAACACAAGTGCGAAAAGTGGTTTTTCAACACTAACACAAGTGCAAAAGTGGTTTCCTGCACCAACACAAGTGCGAAAAGTGGTTTTTCAACACGAACACAAGTGCGAAAAGTGGTTTTTCAACACTAACACAAGTGCGAAAAGTGGTTTTTCAACACTAACACAAGTGCGAAAAGTGGTTTTTCCACACTAATACAAGTGCAAAAGTGGTTTCCTGCACCGACACAAGTGCGAAAAGTGGTTTTTCAACACTAACACAAGTGCGAAAAGTGGTTTTTCTACACTAACACAAGTGCAAAAAGTGGTTTTTCCACACGAATACAAGTGCAAAAGTGGTTTCCTGCACCAACACAAGTGCAAAAAGTGGTTTTTCAACACTAACACAAGTGCGAAAAGTGGTTTTCAACACTATCACAAGTGCAAAAAGTGTTTTTTCCACACTAATACAAGTGCAAAAGTGGTTTCCTGCACCAACATAAGTGCTAAAAGTGGTTTTTCAACACTAACACAAGTGTGAAAAGTGGTTTGTCAACATTAACACAAGTGCGAAAAGTGGTTTTTCCACACTAATACAAGTGCACAAGTGGTTTCCTGCACCAACACAAGTGCGAAAAGTGGTTTTTCAACACTAACACAAGTGCGAAAAGTGGTTTTTCAACACTATCACAAGTGCAAAAAGTGTTTTTTCCACACTAATACAAGTGCAAAAGTGGTTTCCTGCACCAACACAAGTGCGAAAAGTGGTTTTTCAACACTAACACAAGTGTGAAAAGTGGTTTTTCAACACTAACACAAGTGCGAAAAGTGTTTTTTCCACACTAATACAAGTACAAAAGTGGTTTCCTGCACCAAGACAAGTGCGAAAAGTGGTTTTTCAACACTAACACAAGTGCGAAAAGTGGTTTTTCAACACTAACACAAGTGCGAAAAGTGTTTTTTCCACACTAATACAAGTGCGAAAAGTGGTTTTTACCACACTAATACAAGTGCAAAAGTGGTTTCCTGCACCAACACAAGTGTGAAAAGTGGTTTTTCAACACTAACACAAGTGCGAAAAGTGGTTTTTCTATACTAACACAAGTGCGAAAAGTGGTTTTTCCACACTAATACAAGTGCAAAAGTGGTTTCCTGCACCAACACAGGTGCGAAAAGTGGTTTTTCAACACTATCACAAGTGCAAAATGTGTTTTTTCCACACTAATACAAGTGCAAAAGTGGTTTCCTGCACCAACACAAGTGCGAAAAGTGGTTTTTCAACACTAACACAAGTGCGAAAAGTGGTTTTTCAACACTATCACAAGTGCAAAAAGTGTTTTTTCCACACTAATACAAGTGCAAAAGTGGTTTCCTGCACCAACACAAGTGCGAAAAGTGGTTTTTCAACACTAACACAAGTGCAAAATGTGGTTTTTCAACACTATCACGAGTGCAAAAAGTGTTTTTCCACACTAATACAAGTGCAAAAGTGGTTGCCTGCACCAACACAAGTGCGAAAAGTGGTTTTGCAACACTAACACAAGTGCGAAAAGTGGTTTTTCAACACTAACACAAGTGCGAAAAGTGGTTTTTCAACACTAACACAAGTGCGAAAAGTGGTTTTCCCACACTAATACAAGTGCAAAAGTGGTTTCCTGCACCAACACAGGTGCGAAAAGTGGTTTTTCAACACTAACACAAGTGCGAAAAGTGGTTTTTCAACACTAACACAAGTGCGAAAAGTGTTTTTCCACACTAATACAAGTGCAAAAGTGGTTTACTGCACCAACACAGGTGCGAAAAGTGGTTTTTCAACACTAACACAAGTGCGAAAAGTGGTTTTTCAACACTAACACAAGTGCGAAAAGTGGTTTTTTGCACACTAATACAAGTGGAAAAGTGGTTTCCTGCACCAACACAAGTGCAAAAAGTGGTTTTGCAACACTAACACAAGTGCGAAAAGTGGTTTTTCAACACTATCACAAGTGCGAAAAGTGGTTTTTCCACACTAATACAAGTGCAAAAGTGGTTTCCTGCACCAACACAAGTGCGAAAAGTGGTTTTTCAACACTAACACAAATGCGAAAAGTGGTTTTTCCACACTAATACAAGTGCAAAAGTGGTTTCCTGCACCAACACAAGTGCGAAAATTGGTTTTTCAACACTAACACAAGTGCGAAAAGTGGTTTTTCAACACTAACACAAGTGCGAAAAGTGGTTTTTCCACACTAATACAAGTGCAAAAGTAGTTTCCTGCACCAACACAAGTGCGAAAAGTCGTTTTTCAACACTAACACAAGTGCGAAAAGTGGTTTTTCAACACTATCACAAGTGCAAAAAGTGTTTTTTCCATACTAGTACAAGTGCAAAAGTGATTTCCTGCACCAACACAAGTGCGAAAAGTGGTTTTTCAACACTAACACAAGTGCGAAAAGTGGTTTTTCAACACTAACACAAGTGCGAAAAGTGGTTTTTCAACACTAACACAAGTGCAAAAAGTGGTTTTTCCACACTAATACAAGTGCAAAAAGTATTTTTTCCACACTAATACAAGTGCAAAAGTGGTTTCCTGCACCAACACAAGTGCGAAAAGTGGTTTTTCAACACTAACACAAGTGCGAGAAGTGGTTTTTCAACACTAACACAAGTGCGAAAAGTGGTTTTTCAACACTAACACAAGTGCGAAAAGTGGTTTTTCAACACTAACACAAGTGCAAAAGTGGTTTCCTGCACCAACACAAGTGCGAAAAGTGGTTTTTCAACACGAACACAAGTGCGAAAAGTGGTTTTTCAACACTAACACAAGTGCGAAAAGTGGTTTTTCAACACTAACACAAGTGCGAAAAGTGGTTTTTCCACACTAATACAAGTGCAAAAGTGGTTTCCTGCACCGACACAAGTGCGAAAAGTGGTTTTTCAACACTAACACAAGTGCGAAAAGTGGTTTTTCTACACTAACACAAGTGCAAAAAGTGGTTTTTCCACACGAATACAAGTGCAAAAGTGGTTTCCTGCACCAACACAAGTGCAAAAAGTGGTTTTTCAACACTAACACAAGTGCGAAAAGTGGTTTTCAACACTATCACAAGTGCAAAAAGTGTTTTTTCCACACTAATACAAGTGCAAAAGTGGTTTCCTGCACCAACATAAGTGCTAAAAGTGGTTTTTCAACACTAACACAAGTGTGAAAAGTGGTTTGTCAACATTAACACAAGTGCGAAAAGTGGTTTTTCCACACTAATACAAGTGCACAAGTGGTTTCCTGCACCAACACAAGTGCGAAAAGTGGTTTTTCAACACTAACACAAGTGCGAAAAGTGGTTTTTCAACACTATCACAAGTGCAAAAAGTGTTTTTTCCACACTAATACAAGTGCAAAAGTGGTTTCCTGCACCAACACAAGTGCGAAAAGTGGTTTTTCAACACTAACACAAGTGTGAAAAGTGGTTTTTCAACACTAACACAAGTGCGAAAAGTGTTTTTTCCACACTAATACAAGTACAAAAGTGGTTTCCTGCACCAAGACAAGTGCGAAAAGTGGTTTTTCAACACTAACACAAGTGCGAAAAGTGGTTTTTCAACACTAACACAAGTGCGAAAAGTGTTTTTTCCACACTAATACAAGTGCGAAAAGTGGTTTTTACCACACTAATACAAGTGCAAAAGTGGTTTCCTGCACCAACACAAGTGTGAAAAGTGGTTTTTCAACACTAACACAAGTGCGAAAAGTGGTTTTTCTATACTAACACAAGTGCGAAAAGTGGTTTTTCCACACTAATACAAGTGCAAAAGTGGTTTCCTGCACCAACACAGGTGCGAAAAGTGGTTTTTCAACACTATCACAAGTGCAAAATGTGTTTTTTCCACACTAATACAAGTGCAAAAGTGGTTTCCTGCACCAACACAAGTGCGAAAAGTGGTTTTTCAACACTAACACAAGTGCGAAAAGTGGTTTTTCAACACTATCACAAGTGCAAAAAGTGTTTTTTCCACACTAATACAAGTGCAAAAGTGGTTTCCTGCACCAACACAAGTGCGAAAAGTGGTTTTTCAACACTAACACAAGTGCAAAATGTGGTTTTTCAACACTATCACGAGTGCAAAAAGTGTTTTTCCACACTAATACAAGTGCAAAAGTGGTTTTCCCACACTAATACAAGTGCAAAAGTGGTTTCCTGCACCAACACAGGTGCGAAAAGTGGTTTTTCAACACTAACACAAGTGCGAAAAGTGGTTTTTCAACACTAACACAAGTGCGAAAAGTGTTTTTCCACACTAATACAAGTGCAAAAGTGGTTTACTGCACCAACACAGGTGCGAAAAGTGGTTTTTCAACACTAACACAAGTGCGAAAAGTGGTTTTTCAACACTAACACAAGTGCGAAAAGTGGTTTTTTGCACACTAATACAAGTGGAAAAGTGGTTTCCTGCACCAACACAAGTGCAAAAAGTGGTTTTGCAACACTAACACAAGTGCGAAAAGTGGTTTTTCAACACTATCACAAGTGCGAAAAGTGGTTTTTCCACACTAATACAAGTGCAAAAGTGGTTTCCTGCACCAACACAAGTGCGAAAAGTGGTTTTTCAACACTAACACAAATGCGAAAAGTGGTTTTTCCACACTAATACAAGTGCAAAAGTGGTTTCCTGCACCAACACAAGTGCGAAAAGTGGTTTTTCAACACTAACGCATGTGCGAAAAGTGGTTTTTCAACACTAACACAAGTGCAAAAAGTGGTTTTTCCACACTAATACAAGTGCAAAAGTGGTTTCCTGCACCAACACAAGTGCGAAAAGTGGTTTTTCAACACTAACACAAGTACGAAAAGTGGTTTTTCAACACTATCACAAGTGCAAAAATTGTTTTTTCCACACTAATACAAGTGCAAAAGTGGTTTCCTGCACCAACACAAGTGCGAAAAGTGGTTTTTCAACACTAACACAAGTGCGAAAAGTGGTTTTTCAACACTATCACAAGTGCAAAAAGTGTTTTTTCCACACCAATACAAGTGCAATAGTGGTTTCCTGCACCAACACAAGTGCGAAAAGTGGTTTTTCAACACTAACACAAGTGCGAAAAGTGGTTTTTCAACACAAACACAAGTGCGAAAAGGGGTTTTTCAACACTAACACAAGTGCGAAAAGTGGTTTTGCAACACTAACACAAGTGCGAAAAGTGGTTTTTCAACACTAACACAAGTGCGAAAAGTGTTTTTTCCACACTAATACAAGTGCAAAAGTGGTTTCCTGCACCAAAACAAGTGCGAAAAGTGGTTTTTCAACACTAACACAAGTGCGAGAAGTGGTTTTTCAACACTAACACAAGTGCGAAAAGTGGTTTTTCAACACTAACACAAGTGCGAAAAGTGGTTTTTCAACACTAACACAAGTGCAAAAGTGGTTTCCTGCACCAACACAAGTGCGAAAAGTGGTTTTTCAACACGAACACAAGTGCGAAAAGTGGTTTTTCAACACTAACACAAGTGCGAAAAGTGGTTTTTCAACACTAACACAAGTGCGAAAAGTGGTTTTTCCACACTAATACAAGTGCAAAAGTGGTTTCCTGCACCGACACAAGTGCGAAAAGTGGTTTTTCAACACTAACACAAGTGCGAAAAGTGGTTTTTCTACACTAACACAAGTGCAAAAAGTGGTTTTTCCACACGAATACAAGTGCAAAAGTGGTTTCCTGCACCAACACAAGTGCAAAAAGTGGTTTTTCAACACTAACACAAGTGCGAAAAGTGGTTTTCAACACTATCACAAGTGCAAAAAGTGTTTTTTCCACACTAATACAAGTGCAAAAGTGGTTTCCTGCACCAACATAAGTGCTAAAAGTGGTTTTTCAACACTAACACAAGTGTGAAAAGTGGTTTGTCAACATTAACACAAGTGCGAAAAGTGGTTTTTCCACACTAATACAAGTGCACAAGTGGTTTCCTGCACCAACACAAGTGCGAAAAGTGGTTTTTCAACACTAACACAAGTGCGAAAAGTGGTTTTTCAACACTATCACAAGTGCAAAAAGTGTTTTTTCCACACTAATACAAGTGCAAAAGTGGTTTCCTGCACCAACACAAGTGCGAAAAGTGGTTTTTCAACACTAACACAAGTGTGAAAAGTGGTTTTTCAACACTAACACAAGTGCGAAAAGTGTTTTTTCCACACTAATACAAGTACAAAAGTGGTTTCCTGCACCAAGACAAGTGCGAAAAGTGGTTTTTCAACACTAACACAAGTGCGAAAAGTGGTTTTTCAACACTAACACAAGTGCGAAAAGTGTTTTTTCCACACTAATACAAGTGCGAAAAGTGGTTTTTACCACACTAATACAAGTGCAAAAGTGGTTTCCTGCACCAACACAAGTGTGAAAAGTGGTTTTTCAACACTAACACAAGTGCGAAAAGTGGTTTTTCTATACTAACACAAGTGCGAAAAGTGGTTTTTCCACACTAATACAAGTGCAAAAGTGGTTTCCTGCACCAACACAGGTGCGAAAAGTGGTTTTTCAACACTATCACAAGTGCAAAATGTGTTTTTTCCACACTAATACAAGTGCAAAAGTGGTTTCCTGCACCAACACAAGTGCGAAAAGTGGTTTTTCAACACTAACACAAGTGCGAAAAGTGGTTTTTCCACACTATCACAAGTGCAAAAAGTGTTTTTTCCACACTAATACAAGTGCAAAAGTGGTTTCCTGCACCAACACAAGTGCGAAAAGTGGTTTTTCAACACTAACACAAGTGCAAAATGTGGTTTTTCAACACTATCACGAGTGCAAAAAGTGTTTTTCCACACTAATACAAGTGCAAAAGTGGTTTCCTGCACCAACACAAGTGCGAAAAGTGGTTTTTCAACACTAACACAAGTGCGAAAAGTGGTTTTTCAACACTAACACAAGTGCGAAAAGTGGTTTTTCAACACTAACACAAGTGCGAAAAGTGGTTTTCCCACACTAATACAAGTGCAAAAGTGGTTTCCTGCACCAACACAGGTGCGAAAAGTGGTTTTTCAACACTAACACAAGTGCGAAAAGTGGTTTTTCAACACTAACACAAGTGTGAAAAGTGTTTTTCCACACTAATACAAGTGCAAAAGTGGTTTACTGCACCAACACAGGTGCGAAAAGTGGTTTTTCAACACTAACACAAGTGCGAAAAGTGGTTTTTCAACACTAACACAAGTGCGAAAAGTGGTTTTTCAACACTATCACAAGTGCGAAAAGTGGTTTTTCCACACTAATACAAGTGCAAAAGTGGTTTCCTGCACCAACACAAGTGCGAAAAGTGGTTTTTCAACACTAACACAAATGCGAAAAGTGGTTTTTCCACACTAATACAAGTGCAAAAGTGGTTTCCTGCACCAACACAAGTGCGAAAAGTGGTTTTTCAACACTAACGCATGTGCGAAAAGTGGTTTTTCAACACTAACACAAGTGCAAAAAGTGGTTTTTCCACACTAATACAAGTGCAAAAGTGGTTTCCTGCACCAACACAAGTGCGAAAAGTGGTTTTTCAACACTAACACAAGTGCGAAAAGTGGTTTTTCAACACTATCACAAGTGCAAAAAGTGGTTTTTCCACACTAACACAAGTGCAAATGTGGTTTCCTGCACCAACACAAGTGCGAAAAGTGGTTTTTCAACACTAACACAAGTGCGAAAAGTGGTTTTTCAACACTAACATAAGTGCGAAAAGTGTTTTTTCCACACTAATACAAGTGCAAAAGTGGTTTCCTGCACCAACACAAGTGCGAAAAGTGGTTTTTCAACACTAACACAAGTGCGAAAAGTGGTTTTTCAACACTATCACGAGTGCAAAAAGTGTTTTTTCCACACTAATACAAGTGCAAAAGTGGTTTCCTGCACCAACACAAGTGCGAAAAGTGGTTTTTCAACACTAACACAAGTGCGAAAAGTGGTTTTTCAACACTAACACAAGTGCGAAAAGTGGTTTTTCAACACTAACACAAGTGCGAAAAGTGGGTTTTCCACACTAATACAAGTGCAAAAGTGGTTTCCTGCACCAACACAAGTGCGAAAAGTGGTTTTTCAACACTAACACAAGTGCGAAAAGTGGTTTTTCAACACTAACACAAGTGCGAAAGGTGGTTTTTCAACACTAACACAAGTGCGAAAAGTGGTTTTTCCACACAAATGCAAGTGCAAAAGTGGTTTCCTGCACCAACACAAGTGCGAAAAGTGGTTTTTCAACACTAACACAAGTGCGAAAAGTGGTTTTTCAACACTATCACGAGTGCAAAAAGTGTTTTTTCCACACTAATACAAGTGCAAAAGTGGTTTCCTGCACCAACACAAGTGCGAAAAGTGGTTTTTCAACACTAACACAAGTGCGAAAAGTGGTTTTTCAACACTAACACAAGTGCGAAAAGTGGTTTTTCAACACTAACACAAGTGCGAAAAGTGGTTTTCCCACACTAATACAAGTGCAAAAGTGGTTTCCTGCACCAACCCAAGTGCGAAAAGTCGTTTTTCAACATTAACATAAGTGCGAAAAGTGGTTTTTCAACACTATCACAAGTGCAAAAAGTGTTTTTTCCACACTAATACAAGTGCAAAAGTGGTTTCCTGCACCAACACAGGTGCGAAAAGTGGTTTTTCAACACTAACACAAGTGCGAAAAGTGGTTTTTCAACACTAACACAAGTGCGAAAAGTGTTTTTTCCACACTAATACAAGTGCAAAAGTGGTTTACTGCACCAACACAGGTGCGAAAAGTGGTTTTTCAACACTAACACAAGTGCGAAAAGTGGTTTTTCAACACTAACACAAGTGCGAAAAGTGGTTTTTTGCACATTAATACAAGTGGAAAAGTGGTTTCCTGCACCAACACAAGTGCGAAAAGTGGTTTTTCAACACTAACACAAGTGCGAAAAGTGGTTTTTCAACACTATCACAGGTGCGAAAAGTGGTTTTTCCACACTAATACAAGTGCAAAAGTGGTTTCCTGCACCAACACAAGTGCGAAAAGTGGTTTTTCAACACTAACACAAATGCGAAAAGTGGTTTTTCCACACTAATACAAGTGCAAAAGTGGTTTCCTGCACCAACACAAGTGCGAAAAGTGGTTTTTCAACACTAACACATGTGCGAAAAGTGGTTTTTCAACACTAACACAAGTGCGAAAAGTGGTTTTTCCACACTAATACAAGTGCAAAAGTGGTTTCCTGCACCAACACAAGTGCGAAAAGTGGTTTTTCAACACTAACACAAGTGCGAAAAGTGGTTTTTCAACACTATCACAAGTGCAAAAAGTGGTTTTTCCACACTAATACAAGTGCAAAAGTGGTTTCCTGCACCAACACAAGTGCAAAAAGTGGTTTTTCAACACTAACACAAGTGCGAAAAGTGGTTTTTCAACACTAACATAAGTGCGAAAAGTGTTTTTTCCACACTAATACAAGTGCAAAAGTGGTTTCCTGCACCAACACAAGTGCGAAAAGTGGTTTTTCAACACTAACACAAGTGCGA
Organism: Myxine glutinosa; assembly: GCF_964187855.1. NCBI lineage: Eukaryota > Metazoa > Chordata > Myxini > Myxiniformes > Myxinidae > Myxine > Myxine glutinosa. The sequence goes on along the minus strand of NW_027617208.1, from coordinate 125,019 downwards.
AAAGTGGTTTTTCCACACTAATACAAGTGCAAAAGTGGTTTCCTGCACCGACACAAGTGCGAAAAGTGGTTTTTCAACACTAACACAAGTGCGAAAAGTGGTTTTTCTTCACTAACACAAGTGCAAAAAGTGGTTTTTCCACACGAATACAAGTGCAAAAGTGGGTTTTCCACACTAATACAAGTGCAAAAGTGGTTTCCTGCACCAACACAAGTGCGAAAAGTGGTTTTTCAACACTAACACAAGTGCGAAAAGTGGTTTTTCAACACTAACACAAGTGCGAAAAGTGGTTTTTCAACACTAACACAAGTGCGAAAAGTGGGTTTTCCACACTAATACAAGTGCAAAAGTGGTTTCCTGCACCAACACAAGTGCGAAAAGTGGTTTTTCAACACTAACACAAGTGCGAAAAGTGGTTTTTCAACACTAACACAAGTGCGAAAGGTGGTTTTTCAACACTAACACAAGTGCGAAAAGTGGTTTTTCCACACAAATGCAAGTGCAAAAGTGGTTTCCTGCACCAACACAAGTGCGAAAAGTGGTTTTTCAACACTAACACAAGTGCGAAAAGTGGTTTTTCAACACTATCACGAGTGCAAAAAGTGTTTTTTCCACACTAATACAAGTGCAAAAGTGGTTTCCTGCACCAACACAAGTGCGAAAAGTGGTTTTTCAACACTAACACAAGTGCGAAAAGTGGTTTTTCAACACTAACACAAGTGCGAAAAGTGGTTTTTCAACACTAACACAAGTGCGAAAAGTGGTTTTCCCACACTTATACAAGTGCAAAAGTGGTTTCCTGCACCAACCCAAGTGCGAAAAGTCGTTTTTCAACATTAACATAAGTGCGAAAAGTGGTTTTTCAACACTATCACAAGTGCAAAAAGTGTTTTTTCCACACTAATACAAGTGCAAAAGTGGTTTCCTGCACCAACACAGGTGCGAAAAGTGGTTTTTCAACACTAACACAAGTGCGAAAAGTGGTTTTTCAACACTAACACAAGTGCGAAAAGTGTTTTTTCCACACTAATACAAGTGCAAAAGTGGTTTACTGCACCAACACAGGTGCGAAAAGTGGTTTTTCAACACTAACACAAGTGCGAAAAGTGGTTTTTCAACACTAACACAAGTGCGAAAAGTGGTTTTTTGCACATTAATACAAGTGGAAAAGTGGTTTCCTGCACCAACACAAGTGCGAAAAGTGGTTTTTCAACACTAACACAAGTGCGAAAAGTGGTTTTTCAACACTATCACAGGTGCGAAAAGTGGTTTTTCCACACTAATACAAGTGCAAAAGTGGTTTCCTGCACCAACACAAGTGCGAAAAGTGGTTTTTCAACACTAACACAAATGCGAAAAGTGGTTTTTCCACACTAATACAAGTGCAAAAGTGGTTTCCTGCACCAACACAAGTGCGAAAAGTGGTTTTTCAACACTAACACATGTGCGAAAAGTGGTTTTTCAACACTAACACAAGTGCGAAAAGTGGTTTTTCCACACTAATACAAGTGCAAAAGTGGTTTCCTGCACCAACACAAGTGCGAAAAGTGGTTTTTCAACACTAACACAAGTGCGAAAAGTGGTTTTTCAACACTATCACAAGTGCAAAAAGTGGTTTTTCCACACTAATACAAGTGCAAAAGTGGTTTCCTGCACCAACACAAGTGCAAAAAGTGGTTTTTCAACACTAACACAAGTGCGAAAAGTGGTTTTTCAACACTAACATAAGTGCGAAAAGTGTTTTTTCCACACTAATACAAGTGCAAAAGTGGTTTCCTGCACCAACACAAGTGCGAAAAGTGGTTTTTCAACACTAACACAAGTGCGAAAAGTGGTTTTTCAACACTATCACGAGTGCAAAAAGTGTTTTTTCCACACTAATACAAGTGCAAAAGTGGTTTCCTGCACCAACACAAGTGTGAAAAGTGGTTTTTCAACACTAACACAAGTGCGAAAAGTGGTTTTTCAACACTAACACAAGTGCGAAAAGTGGTTTTTCAACACTAACACAAGTGCGAAAAGTGGTTTTTCCACACTAATACAAGTGCAAAAGTGGTTTCCTGCACCAACACAAGTGCGAAAAGTGGTTTTTCAACACTAACACAAGTGCGAAAAGTGGTTTTTCAACACTATCACAAGTGCAAAAAGTGTTTTTTCCACACTAATACAAGTGCAAAAGTGGTTTCCTGCACCAACACAAGTGCGAAAAGTGGTTTTTCAACACTAACACAAGTGCAAAAAGTGTTTTTTCAACACTATCACAAGTGCAAAAAGTGTTTTTTCCACACTAATACAAGTGCAAAAGTGGTTTCCTGCACCAACACAACTGTGAAAAGTGGTTTCCTGCACCAACACAACTGTGAAAAGTTGTTTTTCAACACTCCCGCAAGTGCGAAAAGTGGTTTTTCCACACTAATCAAGTGCAAAATTGGTTTCCTGCACCAACACAAGTGCGAAAAGTGGTTTTTCAACACTAACACAAGTGCGAAAAGTGGTTTTTCAACACTATCACAAGTGCAAAAAGTGTTGTTTCCACACCAATACAAGTGCAATAGTGGTTTCCTGCACCAACACAGGTGCGAAAAGTGGTTTTTCAACGCTTACACAAGTGCGAAAAGTGGTTTTTCAACACTAACACAAGTGCGAAAAGTGTTTTTTCCACACTAATACAAGTGCAAAAGTGGTTTACTGCACCAACTCAGGTGCGAAAAGTGGTTTTTCAACACTAACACAAGTGCGAAAAGTGGTTTTTCAACACTAACACAAGTGCGAAAAGTGGTTTTTTGCACACTAATACAAGTGGAAAAGTGGTTTCCTGCACCAACACAAGTGCGAAAAGTGGTTTTTCAACACTAACACAAGTGCGAAAAGTGGTTTTTCAACACTATCACAAGTGCGAAAAGTGGTTTTTCCACACTAATACAAGTGCAAAAGTGGTTTCCTGCACCAACACAAGTGCGAAAAGTGGTTTTTCAACACTAACACAAATGCGAAAAGTGGTTTTTCCACACTAATACAAGTGCAAAAGTGGTTTCCTGCACCAACACAATTGCGAAAAGTGGATTTTCAACACTAACACATGTGCGAAAAGTGGTTTTTCAACACTAACACAAGTGCGAAAAGTGGTTTTTCCACACTAATACAAGTGCAAAAGTGGTTTCCTGCACCAACACAAGTGCGAAAAGTGGTTTTTCAACACTAACACAAGTGCGAAAAGTGGTTTTTCAACACTATCACAAGTGCAAAAAGTGGTTTTTCCACACTAATACAAGTGCAAAAGTGGTTTCCTGCACCAACACAAGTGCGAAAAGTGGTTTTTCAACACTAACACAAGTGCGAAAAGTGGTTTTTAAACACTAACATAAGTGCGAAAAGTGTTTTTTCCACACTAATACAAGTGCAAAAGTGGTTTCCTGCACCAACACAAGTGCGAAAAGTGGTTTTTCAACACTAACACAAGTGCGAAAAGTGGTTTTTCAACACCAACACAAGTGCGAAAAGTATTTTTTTCCACACTAATACAAGTGCAAAAGTGGTTTCCTGCACCAACACAAGTGCGAAAAGTGGTTTTTCAACACTAACACAAGTGCGAAAAGTGGTTTTTCAACACTATCACGAGTGCAAAAAGTGTTTTTTCCACACTAATACAAGTGCAAAAGTGGTTTACTGCACCAACACAAGTGCGAAAAGTGGTTTTTCACCACTAACACAAGTGCAAAAATGGTTTTTCAACACTAACACAAGTGCGAAAAGTGGTTTTTCAACACTAACACAAGTGCAAAAAGTGGGTTTTCCACACTAATACAAGTGCAAAAGTGGTTTCCTGCACCAACACAAGTGCGAAAAGTGGTTTTTCAACACTAACACAAGTACAAAAAGTGGTTTTTCAACACTATCACAAGTGCAAAAATTGTTTTTTCCACACTAATACAAGTGCAAAAGTGGTTTCCTGCACCAACACAAGTGCGAAAAGTGGTTTTTCAACACTAACACAAGTGCGAAAAGTGGTTTTTCAACACTATCACAAATGCAAAAAGTGTTTTGTCCACACCAATACAAGTGCAATAGTGGTTTCCTGCACCAACACCAGTGCGAAAAGTGGTTTTTCAACACTAACACAAGTGCGAAAAGGGGTTATTCAACACTAACACAAGTGCGAAAAGTAGTTTTGCAACACTAACACAAGTGCGAAAAGTGGTTTTTCAACACGAACACAAGTGCGAAAGTGTTTTTTCCACACTAATGCAAGTGCAAAAGTGGTTTCCTGCAACAACACAAGTGCGAAAAGTGGTTTTTCAACACTAACACAAGTGCAAAAAGTGGTTTTTCAACACTAACACAAGTGCGAAAAGTGGTTTTTCAACACTAACACAAGTGCGAAAAGTGGTTTTTCAACACTATCACAAGTGCAAAAAGTGTTTTTTCCACACTAATACAAGTGCAAAAGTGGTTTCCTGCATCAACACAAGTGCGAAAAGTGGTTTTTCCACACTAACACAAGTGCGAAAAGTGGTTTTTCAACACTAACACAAGTGCGAAAAGTGGTTTTTCAACACTATCACAAGTGCAAAAAGTGTTTTTTCCACACTAATACAAGTGCAAAAGTGGTTTCCTGCACCAACACAAGTGCGAAAAGTGGTTTTTCAACACTAACACAAGTGCGAAAAGTGGTTTTTCAACACTATCACAAGTGCCAAAAGTGTTTTTTCCACACTAATACAAGTGCAAAAGTGGTTTCCTGCACCAACACAAGTGCGAAAATTGGTTTTTCAACACTAACACAAGTGCGAAAAGTGGTTTTTCAACACTAACACAAGTGCGAAAAGTGGTTTTTCCACACTAATACAAGTGCAAAAGTAGTTTCCTGCACCAACACAAGTGCGAAAAGTCGTTTTTCAACACTAACACAAGTGCGAAAAGTGGTTTTTCAACACTATCACAAGTGCAAAAAGTGTTTTTTCCATACTAGTACAAGTGCAAAAGTAATTTCCTGCACCAACACAAGTGCGAAAAGTGGTTTTTCAACACTAACACAAGTGCGAAAAGTGGTTTTTCAACACTAACACAAGTGCGAAAAGTGGTTTTTCAACACTAACACAAGTGCAAAAAGTGGTTTTTCCACACTAATACAAGTGCAAAAAGTATTTTTTCCACACTAATACAAGTGCAAAAGTGGTTTCCTGCACCAACACAAGTGCGAAAAGTGGTTTTTCAACACTAACCCAAGTGCGAGAAGTGGTTTTTCAACACTAACACAAGTGCGAAAAGTGGTTTTTCAACACTAACACAAGTGCGAAAAGTGGTTTTTCAACACTATCACAAGTGCAAAAAGTGTTGTTTCCACACCAATACAAGTGCAATAGTGGTTTCCTGCACCAACACAGGTGCGAAAAGTGGTTTTTCAACGCTAACACAAGTGCGAAAAGTGGTTTTTCAACACTAACACAAGTGCGAAAAGTGTTTTTTCCACACTAATACAAGTGCAAAAGTGGTTTACTGCACCAACTCAGGTGCGAAAAGTGGTTTTTCAACACTAACACAAGTGCGAAAAGTGGTTTTTCAACACTAACACAAGTGCGAAAAGTGGTTTTTTGCACACTAATACAAGTGGAAAAGTGGTTTCCTGCACCAACACAAGTGCGAAAAGTGGTTTTTCAACACTAACACAAGTGCGAAAAGTGGTTTTTCAACACTATCACAAGTGCGAAAAGTGGTTTTTCCACACTAATACAAGTGCAAAAGTGGTTTCCTGCACCAACACAAGTGCGAAAAGTGGTTTTTCAACACTAACACAAATGCGAAAAGTGGTTTTTCCACACTAATACAAGTGCAAAAGTGGTTTCCTGCACCAACACAAGTGCGAAAAGTGGATTTTCAACACTAACACATGTGCGAAAAGTGGTTTTTCAACACTAACACAAGTGCGAAAAGTGGTTTTTCCACACTAATACAAGTGCAAAAGTGGTTTCCTGCACCAACACAAGTGCGAAAAGTGGTTTTTCAACACTAACACAAGTGCGAAAAGTGGTTTTTCAACACTATCACAAGTGCAAAAAGTGGTTTTTCCACACTAATACAAGTGCAAAAGTGGTTTCCTGCACCAACACAAGTGCGAAAAGTGGTTTTTCAACACTAACACAAGTGCGAAAAGTGGTTTTTCAACACTAACATAAGTGCGAAAAGTGTTTTTTCCACACTAATACAAGTGCAAAAGTGGTTTCCTGCACCAACACAAGTGCGAAAAGTGGTTTTTCAACACTAACACAAGTGCGAAAAGTGGTTTTTCAACACCAACACAAGTGCGAAAAGTATTTTTTCCACACTAATACAAGTGCAAAAGTGGTTTCCTGCACCAACACAAGTGCGAAAAGTGGTTTTTCAACACTAACACAAGTGCGAAAAGTGGTTTTTCAACACTATCACGAGTGCAAAAAGTGTTTTTTCCACACTAATACAAGTGCAAAAGTGGTTTCCTGCACCAACACAAGTGCGAAAAGTGGTTTTTCACCACTAACACAAGTGCGAAAATGGTTTTTCAACACTAACACAAGTGCGAAAAGTGGTTTTTCAACACTATCACAAGTGCAAAAAGTGTTTTTTCCACACTAATACAAGTGCAAAAGTGGTTTCCTGCACCAACACAAGTGCGAAAAGTGGTTTTTCAACACTAACACAAGTGCGAAAAGTGGTTTTTCAACACTATCACAAGTGCAAAAAGTGTTTTTTCCACACTAATACAAGTGCAAAAGTGGTTTCCTGCACCAACACAAGTGCGAAAATTGGTTTTTCAACACTAACACAAGTGCGAAAAGTGGTTTTTCAACACTAACACAAGTGCGAAAAGTGGTTTTTCCACACTAATACAAGTGCAAAAGTAGTTTCCTGCACCAACACAAGTGCGAAAAGTCGTTTTTCAACACTAACACAAGTGCGAAAAGTGGTTTTACAACACTATCACAAGTGCAAAAAGTGTTTTTTCCATACTAGTACAAGTGCAAAAGTGATTTCCTGCACCAACACAAGTGCGAAAAGTTGTTTTTCAACACTAACACAAGTGCGAAAAGTGGTTTTTCAACACTAACACAAGTGCGAAAAGTGGTTTTTCAACACTAACACAAGTGCAAAAAGTGGTTTTTCCACACTAATACAAGTGCAAAAAGTATTTTTTCCACACTAATACAAGTGCAAAAGTGGTTTCCTGCACCAACACAAGTGCGAAAAGTGGTTTTTCAACACTAACCCAAGTGCGAGAAGTGGTTTTTCAACACTAACACAAGTGCGAAAAGTGGTTTTTCAACACTAACACAAGTGCGAAAAGTGGTTTTTCAACACTAACACAAGTGCAAAAGTGGTTTCCTGCACCAACACAAGTGCGAAAAGTGGTTTTTCAACACGAACACAAGTGCGAAAAGTGGTTTTTCAACACTAACACAAGTGCGAAAAGTGGTTTTTCAACACTAACACAAGTGCGAAAAGTGGTTTTTCCACACTAATACAAGTGCAAAAGTGGTTTCCTGCACCGACACAAGTGCGAAAAGTGGTTTTTCAACACTAACACAAGTGCGAAAAGTGGTTTTTCTTCACTAACACAAGTGCAAAAAGTGGTTTTTCCACACGAATACAAGTGCAAAAGTGGTTTCCTGCACCAACACAAGTGCGAAAAGTGGTTTTTCAACACTAACTCAAGTGCGAAAAGTGGTTTTCAACACTATCACAAGTGCAAAAAGTGTTTTTTCCACACTAATACAAGTGCAAAAGTGGTTTCCTGCACCAACATAAGTGCTAAAAGTGGTTTTTCAACACTAACACAAGTGTGAAAAGTGGTTTTTCAACATTAACACAAGTGCGAAAAGTGGTTTTTCCACACTAATACAAGTGCACAAGTGGTTTCCTGCACCAACACAAGTGCGAAAAGTGGTTTTTCAACACTAACACAAGTGCGAAAAGTGGTTTTTCAACACTATCACAAGTGCAAAAAGTGTTTTTTCCACACTAATACAAGTGCAAAAGTGGTTTCCTGCACCAACACAAGTGCGAAAAGTGGTTTTTCAACACTAACACAAGTGTGAAAAGTGGTTTTTCAACACTAACACAAGTGCGAAAAGTGTTTTTTCCACACTAATACAAGTACAAAAGTGGTTTCCTGCACCAAGACAAGTGCGAAAAGTGGTTTTTCAACACTAACACAAGTGCGAAAAGTGGTTTTTCAACACTAACACAAGTGCGAAAAGTGGTTTTTTGCACACTAATACAAGTGGAAAAGTGGTTTCCTGCACCAACACAAGTGTGAAAAGTGGTTTTTCAACACTAACACAAGTGCGAAAAGTGGTTTTTCAACACTATCACAGGTGCGAAAAGTGGTTTTTCCACACTAATACAAGTGCAAAAGTGGTTTCCTGCACCAACACAAGTGCGAAAAGTGGTTTTTCAACACTAACACAAATGCGAAAAGTGGTTTTTCCACACTAATACAAGTGCAAAAGTGGTTTCCTGCACCAACACAAGAGCGAAAAGTGGTTTTTCAACACTAACACAAGTGCGAAAAGTGGTTTTTCAACACTATCACAAGTGCAAAAAGTGTTTTTTCCACACTAATACAAGTGCAAAAGTGGTTCCTGCATCAACACAAGTGCGAAAAGTGGTTTTTCCACACTAACACAAGTGCGAAAAGTGGTTTTTCAACACTAACACAAGTGCGAAAAGTGGTTTTTCAACACTATCACAAGTGCAAAAAGTGTTTTTTCCACACTAATACAAGTGCAAAAGTGGTTTCCTGCACCAACACAAGTGCGAAAAGTGGTTTTTCAACACTAACACAAGTGCAAAAAGTGGTTTTTCAACACTATCACAAGTGCAAAAAGTGTTTTTTCCACACTAATACAAGTGCAAAAGTGGTTTCCTGCACCAACACAAGTGCGAAAATTGGTTTTTCAACACTAACACAAGTGCGAAAAGTGGTTTTTCAACACTAACACAAGTGCGAAAAGTGGTTTTTCCACACTAATACAAGTGCAAAAGTAGTTTCCTGCACCAACACAAGTGCGAAAAGTAGTTTTTCAACACTAACACAAGTGCGAAAAGTGGTTTTTCAACACTATCACAAGTGCAAAAAGTGTTTTTTCCACACTAGTACAAGTGCAAAAGTGGTTTCCTGCACCAACACAAGTGCGAAAAGTGGTTTTTCAACACTAACACAAGTGCGAAAAGTGGTTTTTCAACACTAACACAAGTGCGAAAAGTGGTTTTTCAACACTAACACAAGTGCAAAAAGTGTTTTTTCCACACTAATACAAGTGCAAAAAGTGTTTTTTCCACACTAATACAAGTGCAAAAGTGGTTTCCTGCACCAACACAAGTGCGAAAAGTGGTTTTTCAACACTAACACAAGTGCGAAAAGTGGTTTTTCAACACTAACACAAGTGCGAAAAGTGGTTTTTCAACACTATCACAAGTGCAAAAAGTGTTTTTTACATACTAATACAAGTGCAAAAGTGGTTTCCTGCACCAACACAAGTACGAAAAGTGGTTTTTCAACACTAACACAAGTGCGAAAAGTGGTTTTTCAACACTAACACAAGTGCGAAAAGTGGTTTTTCAACACTAACACAAGTGCAAAAGTGGTTTCCTGCACCAACACAAGTGCGAAAAGTGGTTTTTCAACACTAACACAAGTGCGAAAAGTGGTTTTTCAACACTAACACAAGTGCGAAAAGTGGTTTTTCAACACTAACACAAGTGCAAAAAGTGGGTTTTCCACACTAATACAAGTGCAAAAGTGGTTTCCTGCACCAACACAAGTGCGAAAAGTGGTTTTTCAACACTAACACAAGTACGAAAAGTGGTTTTTCAACACTATCACAAGTGCAAAAATTGTTTTTTCCACACTAATACAAGTGCAAAAGTGGTTTCCTGCACCAACACAAGTGCGAAAAGTGGTTTTTCAACACTAACACAAGTGCGAAAAGTGGTTTTTCAACACTATCACAAGTGCAAAAAGTGTTTTTTCCACACCAATACAAGTGCAGTAGTGGTTTCCTGCACCAACACAAGTGCGAAAAGTGGTTTTTCAACACTAACACAAGTGCGAAAAGTGGTTTTTCAACACAAACACAAGTGCGAAAAGGGGTTTTTCAACACTAACACAAGTGCGAAAAGTGGTTTTGCAACACTAACACAAGTGCGAAAAGTGGTTTTTCAACACTAACACAAGTGCGAAAAGTGTTTTTTCCACACTAATACAAGTGCAAAAGTGGTTTCCTGCACCAACACAAGTGCGAAAAGTGGTTTTTCAACACTAACACAAATGCGAAAAGTGGTTTTTCAACACTAACACAAGTGCGAAAAGTGGTTTTTCAACACTAACACAAGTGCGAAAAGTGGTTTTTCCACACTAATTCAAGTGCAAAAGTGGTTTCCTGCACCAACACAAGTGCGAAAAGTGGTTTTTCAACACTATCACAAGTGCAAAATGTGTTTTTTCCACACTAATACAAGTGCAAAAGTGGTTTCCTGCACCAACACAAGTGCGAAAAGTGGTTTTTCAACACTAACACAAGTGCGAAAAGTGGTTTTTCAACACTATCACAAGTGCAAAAAGTGTTTTTTCCACACTAATACAAGTGCAAAAGTGGTTTCCTGCACCAACACAAGTGCGAAAAGTGGTTTTTCAACACTAACACAAGTGCAAAAAGTGGTTTTTCAACACTATCACGAGTGCAAAAAGTGTTTTTTTCCACACTAATACAAGTGCAAAAGTGGTTTCCTGCACCAACACAAGTGCGAAAAGTGGTTTTTCAACACTAACACAAGTGCGAAAAGTGGTTTTTCAACACTAACACAGGTGCGAAAAGTGGTTTTTCAACACTAACACAAGTGCGAAAAGTGTTTTTTCCACACTAATACAAGTGCAAAAGTGGTTTACTGCACCAACACAGGTGCGAAAAGTGGTTTTTCAACACTAACACAAGTGCGAAAAGTGGTTTTTCAACACTAACACAAGTGCGAAAAGTGTTTTTTCCACACTAATACAAGTGCAAAAGTGGTTTACTGCACCAACACAGGTGCGAAAAGTGGTTTTTCAACACTAACACAAGTGCGAAAAGTGGTTTTTCAACACTAACACAAGTGCGAAAAGTGGTTTTTTGCACACTAATACAAGTGGAAAAAACACAAGTGCGAAAAGTGGTTTTTCAACACTAACACAAATGCGAAAAGTGGTTTTTCCACACTAATACAAGTGCAAAAGTGGTTTCCTGCACCAACACAAGTGCGAAATGTAGTTTTTCAACACTAACACAAGTGCGAAAAGTGGTTTTTCAACACTATCACAAGTGCAAAAAGTGTTTTTTCCACACTAGTACAAGTGCAAAAGTGGTTTCCTGCACCAACACAAGTGCGAAAAGTGGTTTTTCAACACTAACACAAGTGCGAAAAGTGGTTTTTCAACACTATCACAAGTGCAAAAAGTGTTTTTTCCACACTAATACAAGTGCAAAAGTGGTTTCCTGCACCAACACAAGTGCGAAAAGTGGTTTTTTAACACTAACACAAGTGCGAAAAGTGGTTTTTCAACACTAACATAAGTGCGAAAAGTGTTTTTTCCACACTAATACAAGTGCAAAAGTGGTTTCCTGCACCAACACAAGTGCGAAAAGTGGTTTTTCAACACTAACACAAGTGCGAAAAGTGGTTTTTCAACACTATCACAAGTGCAAAAAGTGTTTTTTCCACACTAATACAAGTGCAAAAGTGGTTCCTGCATCAACACAAGTGCGAAAAGTGGTTTTTCCACACTAACACAAGTGCGAAAAGTGGTTTTTCAACACTAACACAAGTGCGAAAAGTGGTTTTTCAACACTATCACAAGTGCAAAAAGTGTTTTTTCCACACTAATACAAGTGCAAAAGTGGTTTCCTGCACCAACACAAGTGCGAAAAGTGGTTTTTCAACACTAACACAAGTGCGAAAAGTGGTTTTTCAACACTATCACAAGTGCAAAAAGTGTTTTTTCCACACTAATACAAGTGCAAAAGTGGTTTCCTGCACCAACACAAGTGCGAAAATTGGTTTTTCAACACTAACACAAGTGCGAAAAGTGGTTTTTCAACACTAACACACGTGCGAAAAGTGGTTTTTCCACACTAATACAAGTGCAAAAGTAGTTTCCTGCACCAACACAAGTGCGAAAAGTAGTATTTTCAACACTAACACAAGTGCGAAAAGTGGTTTTTCAACACTATCACAAGTGCAAAAAGTGTTTTTTCCACACTAGTACAAGTGCAAAAGTGGTTTCCTGCACCAACACAAGTGCGAAAAGTGGTTTTTCAACACTAACACAAGTGCGAAAAGTGGTTTTTCAACACTAACACAAGTGCGAAAAGTGGTTTTTCAACACTAACACAAGTGCAAAAAGTGGTTTTTCCACACTAATACAAGTGCAAAAAGTGTTTTTTCCACACTAATACAAGTGCGAAAAGTGGTTTTTCAACACTATCACAAGTGCAAAAAGTGTTTTTTACACACTAATACAAGTGCAAAAGTGGTTTCCTGCACCAACACAAGTACGAAAAGTGGTTTTTCAACACTAACACAAGTGCGAAAAGTGGTTTTTCAACACTAACACAAGTGCGAAAAGTGGTTTTTCAACACTAACACAAGTGCAAAAGTGGTTTCCTGCACCAACACAAGTGCGAAAAGTGGTTTTTCAACACTAACACTAGTGCGAAAAGTGGTTTTCAACACTAACACAAGTGCGAAAAGTGGTTTTTCAACACTAACACAAGTGCAAAAAGTGGGTTTTCCACACTAATACAAGTGCAAAAGTGGTTTCCTGCACCAACACAAGTGCGAAAAGTGGTTTTTCAACACTAACACAAGTACGAAAAGTGGTTTTTCAACACTATCACAAGTGCAAAAATTGTTTTTTCCACACTAATACAAGTGCAAAAGTGGTTTCCTGCACCAACACAAGTGCGAAAAGTGGTTTTTCAACACTAACACAAGTGCGAAAAGTGGTTTTTCAACACTATCACAAGTGCAAAAAGTGTTTTTTCCACACCAATACAAGTGCAGTAGTGGTTTCCTGCACCAACACAAGTGCGAAAAGTGGTTTTTCAACACTAACACAAGTGCGAAAAGTGGTTTTTCAACACAAACACAAGTGCGAAAAGGGGTTTTTCAACACTAACACAAGTGCGAAAAGTGGTTTTGCAACACTAACACAAGTGCGAAAAGTGGTTTTTCAACACTAACACAAGTGCGAAAAGTGTTTTTTCCACACTAATACAAGTGCAAAAGTGGTTTTCTGCATCAACACAAGTGCGAAAAGTGGTTTTTCAACACTAACACAAATGCGAAAAGTGGTTTTTCAACACTAACACAAGTGCGAAAAGTGGTTTTTCAACACTAACACAAGTGCGAAAAGTGGTTTTTCCACACTAATTCAAGTGCAAAAGTGGTTTCCTGCACCAACACAAGTGCGAAAAGTGGTTTTTCAACACTATCACAAGTGCAAAATGTGTTTTTTCCACACTAATACAAGTGCAAAAGTGGTTTCCTGCACCAACACAAGTGCGAAAAGTGGTTTTTCAACACTAACACAAGTGCGAAAAGTGGTTTTTCAACACTATCACAAGTGCAAAAAGTGTTTTTTCCACACTAATACAAGTGCAAAAGTGGTTTCCTGCACCAACACAAGTGCGAAAAGTGGTTTTTCAACACTAACACAAGTGCAAAAAGTGGTTTTTCAACACTATCACGAGTGCAAAAAGTGTTTTTTCCACACTAATACAAGTGCAAAAGTGGTTTCCTGCACCAACACAAGTGCGAAAAGTGGTTTTTCAACACTAACACAAGTGCGAAAAGTGGTTTTTCAACACTAACACAAGTGCGAAAAGTGGTTTTTCAACACTAACACAAGTGCGAAAAGTGGTTTTCCCACACTAATACAAGTGCAAAAGTGGTTTCCTGCACCAACACAAGTGCGAAAAGTCGTTTTTCAACATTAACATAAGTGCGAAAAGTGGTTTTTCAACACTATCACAAGTGCAAAAAGTGTTTTTTCCACACTAATACAAGTGCAAAAGTGGTTTCCTGCACCAACACAGGTGCGAAAAGTGGTTTTTCAACACTAACACAAGTGCGAAAAGTGGTTTTTCAACACTAACACAAGTGCGAAAAGTGTTTTTTCCACACTAATACAAGTGCAAAAGTGGTTTACTGCACCAACACAGGTGCGAAAAGTGGTTTTTCAACACTAACACAAGTGCAAAAAGTGGTTTTTCAACACTAACACAAGTGCGAAAAGTGGTTTTTTGCACACTAATACAAGTGGAAAAGTGGTTTCCTGCACCAACACAAGTGCGAAAAGTGGTTTTTCAACACTAACACAAGTGCGAAAAGTGGTTTTTCAACACTATCACAAGTGCGAAAAGTGGTTTTTCCACACTAATACAAGTGCAAAAGTGGTTTCCTGCACCAACACAAGTGCGAAAAGTGGTTTTTCAACACTAACACAAATGCGAAAAGTGGTTTTTCAACACTAATACAAGTGCAAAAGTGGTTTCCTGCACCAACACAAGTGCGAAAAGTGGTTTTTCAACACTAACACATGTGCGAAAAGTGGTTTTTCAACACTAACACAAGTGCGAAAAGTGGTTTTTCCACACTAATACAAGTGCAAAAGTGGTTTCCTGCACCAACACAAGTGCGAAAAGTGGTTTTTCAACACTAACACAAGTGCGAAAAGTGGTTTTTCAACACTATCACAAGTGCAAAAAGTGGTTTTTCCACACTAACACAAGTGCAAAAGTGGTTTCCTGCACCAACACAAGTGCGAAAAGTGGTTTTTCAACACTAACACAAGTGCGAAAAGTGGTTTTTCAACACTAACATAAGTGCGAAAAGTGTTTTTTCCACACTAATACAAGTGCAAAAGTGGTTTCCTGCACCAACACAAGTGCGAAAAGTGGTTTTTCAACACTAACACAAGTGCGAAAAGTGGTTTTTCAACACTATCACGAGTGCAAAAAGTGTTTTTTCCACACTAATACAAGTGCAAAAGTGGTTTCCTGCACCAACACAAGTGCGAAAAGTGGTTTTTCAACACTAACACAAGTGCGAAAAGTGGTTTTTCAACACTAACACAAGTGCGAAAAGTGGTTTTTCAACACTAACACAAGTGCGAAAAGTGGGTTTTCCACACTAATACAAGTGCAAAAGTGGTTTCCTGCACCAACACAAGTGCGAAAAGTGTTTTTTCAACACTAACACAAGTGCGAAAAGTGGTTTTTCAACACTATCACAAGTGCAAAAAGTGTTTTTTCCACACTAATACAAGTGCAAAAGTGGTTTCCTGCACCAACACAAGTGCGAAAAGTGGTTTTTCAACACTAACACAAGTGCGAAAAGTGGTTTTTCAACACTATCACAAGTGCAAAAAGTGTTTTTTCCACACCAATACAAGTGCAATAGTGGTTTCCTGCACCAACACAAGTGGGAAAAGTGGTTTTTCAACACTAACACAAGTGCAAAAAGTGGTTTTTCAACACTAACACAAGTGCGAAAAGGGGTTTTTCAACACTAACACAAGTGCGAAAAGTGGTTTTGCAACACTAACATAAGTGCGAAAAGTGGTTTTTCAACACTAACACAAGCGCGAAAAGTGTTTTTTCCACACTAATACAAGTGCAAAAGTGGTTTCCTGCACCAACACAAGTGCGAAAAGTGGTTTTTCAACACTAACACAAGTGCGAAAGGTGGTTTTTCCACGCTATCACAAGTGCAAAAAGTGTTTTTTCCACACTAATACAAGTGCAAAAGTGGTTTCCTGCACCAACAGAAGTGCGAAAAGTGGTTTTTCAACACTAACACAAGTGCAAAAAGTGGTTTTTCAACACTAACACAAGTGCGAAAAGTGGTTTTGCAACACTAACACAAGTGCGAAAAGTGGTTTCCTGCACCAACACAAGTGCGAAAAGTGGTTTTTCAACACTAACACAAGTGCGAAAAGTGGTTTTTCAACACTAACACAAGTGCGAAAAGTGTTTTTTCCACACTAATACAAGTGCAAAAGTGGTTTCCTGCACCAACATAAGTGCGAAAAGTGGTTTTTCAACACTAACACAAGTGCGAAAGTTGGTTTTTCAACACTAACACAAGTGCGAAAAGTGGTTTTTCCACACAAATGCAAGTGCAAAAGTGGTTTCCTGCACCAACACAAGTGCGAAAAGTGGTTTTTCAACACTAACACAAGTGCGAAAAGTGGTTTTTCAACACTATCACGAGTGCAAAAAGTGTTTTTTCCACACTAATACAAGTGCAAAAGTGGTTTCCTGCACCAACACAAGTGCGAAAAGTGGTTTTTCAACACTAACACAAGTGCGAAAAGTGGTTTTTCAACACTAACACAAGTGCGAAAAGTGGTTTTTCAACACTAACACAAGTGCGAAAAGTGGTTTTCCCACACTAATACAAGTGCAAAAGTGGTTTCCTGCACCAACACAAGTGCGAAAAGTCGTTTTTCAACATTAACATAAGTGCGAAAAGTGGTTTTTCAACACTATCACAAGTGCAAAAAGTGTTTTTTCCACACTAATACAAGTGCAAAAGTGGTTTCCTGCACCAACACAGGTGCGAAAAGTGGTTTTTCAACACTAACACAAGTGCGAAAAGTGGCTTTTCAACACTAACACAAGTGCGAAAAGTGTTTTTTCCACACTAATACAAGTGCAAAAGTGGTTTACTGCACCAACACAGGTGCGAAAAGTGGTTTTTCAACACTAACACAAGTGCGAAAAGTGGTTTTTCAACACTAACACAAGTGCGAAAAGTGGTTTTTTGCACACTAATACAAGTGGAAAAGTGGTTTCCTGCACCAACACAAGTGCGAAAAGTGGTTTTTCAACACTAACACAAGTGCGAAAAGTGGTTTTTCAACACTATCACAAGTGCGAAAAGTGGTTTTTCCACACTAATACAAGTGCAAAAGTGGTTTCCTGCACCAACACAAGTGCGCAAAGTGGTTTTTCAACACTAACACAAATGCGAAAAGTGGTTTTTCCACACTAATACAAGTGCAAAAGTGGTTTCCTGCACCAACACAAGTGCGAAAAGTGGTTTTTCAACACTAACACATGTGCGAAAAGTGGTTTTTCAACACTAACACAAGTGCGAAAAGTGGTTTTTCCACACTAATACAAGTGCAAAAGTGGTTTCCTGCACCAACACAAGTGCGAAAAGTGGTTTTTCAACACTAACACAAGTGCGAAAAGTGGTTTTTCAACACTATCACAAGTGCAAAAAGTGGTTTTTCCACACTAATACAAGTGCAAAAGTGGTTTCCTGCACCAACACAAGTGCGAAAAGTGGTTTTTCAACACTAACACAAGTGCGAAAAGTGGTTTTTCAACACTAACATAAGTGCGAAAAGTGTTTTTTCCACACTAATACAAGTGCAAAAGTGGTTTCCTGCACCAACACAAGTGCGAAAAGTGGTTTTTCAACACTAACACAAGTGCAAAAAGTGGTTTTTCAACACTATCACGAGTGCAAAAAGTGTTTTTTCCACACTAATACAAGTGCGAAAAGTGGTTTCCTGCACCAACACAAGTGCGAAAAGTGGTTTTTCAACACTAACACAAGTGTGAAAAGTGGTTTTTCATCACTATCACAAGTGCAAAAAGTGTTTTTTCCACACTAGTACAAGTGCAAAAGTGGTTTCCTGCACCAACACAAGTGCGAAAAGTGTTTTTTCAACACTAACACAAGTGCGAAAAGTGGTTTTTCAACACTAACACAAGTGTGAAAAGTGGTTTTTCCACAGTAATACAAGTGCAAAAGTGGTTTCCTGCACCAACACAAGTGCGAAATGTAGTTTTTCAACACTAACACAAGTGTGAAAAGTGGTTTTTCAACACTATCACAAGTGCAAAAAGTGTTTTTTCCACACTAGTACAAGTGCAAAAGTGGTTTCCTGCACCAACACAAGTGCGAAAAGTGGTTTTTCAACACTAACACAAGTGCGAAAAGTGGTTTTTCAACACTATCACAAGTGCAAAAAGTGTTTTTTCCACACTAATACAAGTGCAAAAGTGGTTTCCTGCACCAACACAAGTACGAAAAGTGGTTTTTCAACACTAACACAAGTGCGAAAAGTAGTTTTTCAACACGAACACAAGTGCGAAAGTGTTTTTTCCACACTAATACAAGTGCAAAAGTGGTTTACTGCAACAACACAAGTGCGAAAAGTGGTTTTTCAACACTAACACAAGTGCAAAAAGTGGTTTTTCAACACTAACACAAGTGCGAAAAGTGGTTTTTCAACACTAACACAAGTGCTAAAAGTGGTTTTTCAACACTATCACAAGTGCAAAAAGTGTTTTTTCCACACTAATACAAGTGCAAAAGTGGTTTCCTGCATCAACACAAGTGCGAAAAGTGGTTTTTCCACACTAACACAAGTGCGGAAAGTGGTTTTTCAACACTAACACAAGTGCGAAAAGTGGTTTTTCAACACTATCACAAGTGCAAAAAGTGTTTTTTCCACACTAATACAAGTGCAAAAGTGGTTTCCTGCACCAACACAAGTGCGAAAAGTGGTTTTTCAACACTAACACAAGTGCGAAAAGTGGTTTTTCAACACTATCACAAGTGCAAAAAGTGTTTTTTCCACACTAATACAAGTGCAAAAGTGGTTTCCTGCACCAACACAAGTGCGAAAATTGGTTTTTCAACACTAACACAAGTGCGAAAAGTGGTTTTTCAACACTAACACAAGTGCGAAAAGTGGTTTTTCCACACTAATACAAGTGCAAAAGTAGTTTCCTGCACCAACACAAGTGCGAAACGTCGTTTTTCAACACTAACACAAGTGCGAAAAGTGGTTTTTCAACACTATCACAAGTGCAAAAAGTGTTTTTTCCACACTAGTACAAGTGCAAAAGTGGTTTCCTGCACCAACACAAGTGCGAAAAGTGGTTTTTCAACACTAACACAAGTGCGAAAAGTGGTTTTTCAACACTAACACAAGTGCGAAAAGTGGTTTTTCAACACTAACACAAGTGCAAAAAGTGGTTTTTCCACACTAATACAAGTGCAAAAAGTGTTTTTTCCACACTAATACAAGTGCAAAAGTGGTTTCCTGCACCAACACAAGTGCGAAAAGTGGTTTTTCAACACTAACACAAGTGCGAGGAGTGGTTTTTCAACACTAACACAAGTGCGAAAAGTGGTTTTTCAACACTATCACAAGTGCAAAAAGTGTTTTTTACACACTAATACAAGTGCAAAAGTGGTTTCCTGCACCAACACAAGTACGAAAAGTGGTTTTTCAACACTAACACAAGTGCGAAAAGTGGTTTTTCAACACTAACACAAGTGCGAAAAGTGGTTTTTCAACACTAACACAAGTGCAAAAAGTGGTTTTTCCACACTAATACAAGTGCAAAAGTGGTTTCCTGCACCGACACAAGTGCGAAAAGTGGTTTTTCAACACTAACACAAGTGCGAAAAGTGGTTTTTCTACACTAACACAAGTGCAAAAAGTGGTTTTTCCACACGAATACAAGTGCAAAAGTGGTTTCCTGCACCAACACAAGTGCGAAAAGTGGTTTTTCAACACTAACACAAGTGCGAAAAGTGGTTTTCAACACTATCACAAGTGCAAAAAGTGTTTTTTCCACACTAATACAAGTGCAAAAGTGGTTTCCTGCACCAACATAAGTGCTTAAAGTGGTTTTTCAACACTAACACAAGTGTGAAAAGTGGTTTTTCAACATTAACACAAGTGCGAAAAGTGGTTTTTCCACACTAATACAAGTGCACAAGTGGTTTCCTGCACCAACACAAGTGCGAAAAGTGGTTTTTCAACACTAACACAAGTGTGAAAAGTGGTTTTTCAACACTAACACAAGTGCGAAAAGTGTTTTTTCCACACTAATACAAGTACAAAAGTGGTTTCCTGCACCAAGACAAGTGCGAAAAGTGGTTTTTCAACACTAACACAAGTGCGAAAAGTGGTTTTTCAACACCAACACAAGTGCGAAAAGTGTTTTTTCCACACTAATACAAGTGCGAAAAGTGGTTTTTACCACACTAATACAAGTGCAAAAGTGGTTTCCTGCACCAACACAAGTGTGAAAAGTGGTTTTTCAACACTAACACAAGTGCAAAAAGTGGTTTTTCTATACTAACACAAGTGCGAAAAGTGGTTTTTCCACACTAATACAAGTGCAAAAGTGGTTTCCTGCACCAACACAGGTGCGAAAAGTGGTTTTTCAACACTATCACAAGTGCAAAATGTGTTTTTTCCACACTAATACAAGTGCAAAAGTGGTTTCCTGCACCAACACAAGTGCGAAAAGTGGTTTTTCAACACTAACACAAGTGCGAAAAGTGGTTTTTCAACACTATCACAAGTGCAAAAAGTGTTTTTTCCACACGAATACAAGTGCAAAAGTGGTTTCCTGCACCAACACAAGTGCGAAAAGTGGTTTTTCAACACTAACACAAGTGCAAAATGTGGTTTTTCAACACTATCACGAGTGCAAAAAGTGTTTTTCCACACTAATACAAGTGCAAAAGTGGTTTCCTGCACCAACACAAGTGCGAAAAGTGGTTTTTCAACACTAACACAAGTGCGAAAAGTGGTTTTTCAACACTAACACAAGTGCGAAAAGTGGTTTTTCAACAATAGCACAAGTGCGAAAAGTGGTTTTCCCACACTAATACAAGTGCAAAAGTGGTTTCCTGCACCAACACAGGTGCGAAAAGTGGTTTTTCAACACTAACACAAGTGCGAAAAGTGGTTTTTCAACACTAACACAAGTGCGAAAAGTGGTTTTTCAACACTAACACAAGTGTGAAAAGTAGTTTTTCAACACTAAAACAAGTGCAAAACTGGTTTTTCAACACTAACACAAGTACGAAAAGTGGTTTTTCAACACTAACACAAGTGCGAAAAGTGGTTTTTCATCACTATCACAAGTGCAAAAAGTGTTTTTTCCACACTAGTACAAGTGCAAAAGTGGTTTCCTGCACCAACACAAGTGCGAAAAGTGTTTTTTCAACACTAACACAAGTGCGAAAAGTGGTTTTTCAACACTAACACAAGTGTGAAAAGTGGTTTTTCCACAGTAATACAAGTGCAAAAGTGGTTTCCTGCACCAACACAAGTGCGAAATGTAGTTTTTCAACACTAACACAAGTGCGAAAAGTGGTTTTTCAACACTATCACAAGTGCAAAAAGTGTTTTTTCCACACTAGTACAAGTGCAAAAGTGGTTTCCTGCACCAACACAAGTGCGAAAAGTGGTTTTTCAACACTAACACAAGTGCAAAAAGTGGTTTTTCTATACTAACACAAGTGCGAAAAGTGGTTTTTCCACACTAATACAAGTGCAAAAGTGGTTTCCTGCACCAACACAGGTGCGAAAAGTGGTTTTTCAACACTATCACAAGTGCAAAATGTGTTTTTTCCACACTAATACAAGTGCAAAAGTGGTTTCCTGCACCAACACAAGTGCGAAAAGTGGTTTTTCAACACTAACACAAGTGCGAAAAGTGGTTTTTCAACACTATCACAAGTGCAAAAAGTGTTTTTTCCACACGAATACAAGTGCAAAAGTGGTTTCCTGCACCAACACAAGTGCGAAAAGTGGTTTTTCAACACTAACACAAGTGCAAAATGTGGTTTTTCAACACTATCACGAGTGCAAAAAGTGTTTTTCCACACTAATACAAGTGCAAAAGTGGTTTCCTGCACCAACACAAGTGCGAAAAGTGGTTTTTCAACACTAATACAAGTGCGAAAAGTGGTTTTTCAACACTAACACAAGTGCGAAAAGTGGTTTTTCAACACTAGCACAAGTGCGAAAAGTGGTTTTCCCACACTAATACAAGTGCAAAAGTGGTTTCCTGCACCAACACAGGTGCGAAAAGTGGTTTTTCAACACTAACACAAGTGCGAAAAGTGGTTTTTCAACACTAACACAAGTGCGAAAAGTGGTTTTTCAACACTAACACAAGTGTGAAAAGTAGGTTTTCAACACTAAAACAAGTGCAAAACTGGTTTTTCAACACTAACACAAGTACGAAAAGTGGTTTTTCAACACTAACACAAGTGCGAAAAGTGGTTTTTCATCACTATCACAAGTGCAAAAAGTGTTTTTTCCACACTAGTACAAGTGCAAAAGTGGTTTCCTGCACCAACACAAGTGCGAAAAGTGTTTTTTCAACACTAACACAAGTGCGAAAAGTGGTTTTTCAACACTAACACAAGTGTGAAAAGTGGTTTTTCCACAGTAATACAAGTGCAAAAGTGGTTTCCTGCACCAACACAAGTGCGAAATGTAGTTTTTCAACACTAACACAAGTGCGAAAAGTGGTTTTTCAACACTATCACAAGTGCAAAAAGTGTTTTTTCCACACTAGTACAAGTGCAAAAGTGGTTTCCTGCACCAACACAAGTGCGAAAAGTGGTTTTTCAACACTAACACAAGTGCGAAAAGTGGTTTTTCAACACTATCACAAGTGCAAAAAGTGTTTTTTCCACACTAATACAAGTGCAAAAGTGGTTTCCTGCACCAACACAAGTACGAAAAGTGGTTTTTCAACACTAACACAAGTGCGAAAAGTAGTTTTTCAACACGAACACAAGTGCGAAAGTGTTTTTTCCACACTAATACAAGTGCAAAAGTGGTTTCCTGCAACAACACAAGTGCGAAAAGTGGTTTTTCAACACTAACACAAGTGCAAAAAGTGGTTTTTCAACACTAACACAAGTGCGAAAAGTGGTTTTTCAACACTAACACAAGTGCTAAAAGTGGTTTTTCAACACTATCACAAGTGCAAAAAGTGTTTTTTCCACACTAATACAAGTGCAAAAGTGGTTTCCTGCATCAACACAAGTGCGAAAAGTGGTTTTTCCACACTAACACAAGTGCGGAAAGTGGTTTTTCAACACTAACACAAGTGCGAAAAGTGGTTTTTCAACACTATCACAAGTGCAAAAAGTGTTTTTTCCACACTAATACAAGTGCAAAAGTGGTTTCCTGCACCAACACAATTGCGAAAAGTGGTTTTTCAACACTAACACAAGTGCGAAAAGTGGTTTTTCAACACTATCACAAGTGCAAAAAGTGTTTTTTCCACACTAATACAAGTGCAAAAGTGGTTTCCTGCACCAACACAAGTGCGAAAATTGGTTTTTCAACACTAACACAAGTGCGAAAAGTGGTTTTTCAACACTAACACAAGTGCGAAAAGTGGTTTTTCCACACTAATACAAGTGCAAAAGTAGTTTCCTGCACCAACACAAGTGCGAAACGTCGTTTTTCAACACTAACACAAGTGCGAAAAGTGGTTTTTCAACACTATCACAAGTGCAAAAAGTGTTTTTTCCACACTAGTACAAGTGCAAAAGTGGTTTCCTGCACCAACACAAGTGCGAAAAGTGGTTTTTCAACACTAACACAAGTGCGAAAAGTGGTTTTTCAACACTAACACAAGTGCGAAAAGTGGTTTTTCAACACTAACACAAGTGCAAAAAGTGGTTTTTCCACACTAATACAAGTGCAAAAAGTGTTTTTTCCACACTAATACAAGTGCAAAAGTGGTTTCCTGCACCAACACAAGTGCGAAAAGTGGTTTTTCAACACTAACACAAGTGCGAGAAGTGGTTTTTCAACACTAACACAAGTGCGAAAAGTGGTTTTTCAACACTATCACAAGTGCAAAAAGTGTTTTTTACACACTAATACAAGTGCAAAAGTGGTTTCCTGCACCAACACAAGTACGAAAAGTGGTTTTTCAACACTAACACAAGTGCGAAAAGTGGTTTTTCAACACTAACACAAGTGCGAAAAGTGGTTTTTGAACACTAACACAAGTGCAAAAGTGGTTTCCTGCACCAACACAAGTGCGAAAAGTGGTTTTTCAACACTAACACAAGTGCTAAAAGTGGTTTTTCAACACTATCACAAGTGCAAAAAGTGTTTTTTCCACACTAATACAAGTGCAAAAGTGGTTTCCTGCATCAACACAAGTGCGAAAAGTGGTTTTTCCACACTAACACAAGTGCGGAAAGTGGTTTTTCAACACTAACACAAGTGCGAAAAGTGGTTTTTCAACACTATCACAAGTGCAAAAAGTGTTTTTTCCACACTAATACAAGTGCAAAAGTGGTTTCCTGCACCAACACAAGTGCGAAAAGTGGTTTTTCAACACTAACACAAGTGCGAAAAGTGGTTTTTCAACACTATCACAAGTGCAAAAAGTGTTTTTTCCACACTAATACAAGTGCAAAAGTGGTTTCCTGCACCAACACAAGTGCGAAAATTGGTTTTTCAACACTAACACAAGTGCGAAAAGTGGTTTTTCAACACTAACACAAGTGCGAAAAGTGGTTTTTCCACACTAATACAAGTGCAAAAGTAGTTTCCTGCACCAACACAAGTGCGAAACGTCGTTTTTCAACACTAACACAAGTGCAAAAAGTGTTTTTTCCACACTAGTACAAGTGCAAAAGTGGTTTCCTGCACCAACACAAGTGCGAAAAGTGGTTTTTCAACACTAACACAAGTGCGAAAAGTGGTTTTTCAACACTAACACAAGTGCGAAAAGTGGTTTTTCAACACTAACACAAGTGCAAAAAGTGGTTTTTCCACACTAATACAAGTGCAAAAAGTGTTTTTTCCACACTAATACAAGTGCAAAAGTGGTTTCCTGCACCAACACAAGTGCGAAAAGTGGTTTTTCAACACTAACACAAGTGCGAGAAGTGGTTTTTCAACACTAACACAAGTGCGAAAAGTGGTTTTTCAACACTATCACAAGTGCAAAAAGTGTTTTTTACACACTAATACAAGTGCAAAAGTGGTTTCCTGCACCAACACAAGTACGAAAAGTGGTTTTTCAACACTAACACAAGTGCGAAAAGTGGTTTTTCAACACTAACACAAGTGCGAAAAGTGGTTTTTGAACACTAACACAAGTGCAAAAGTGGTTTCCTGCACCAACACAAGTGCGAAAAGTGGTTTTTCAACACTAACACAAGTGCGAAAAGTGGTTTTTCAACACTAACACAAGTGCGAAAAGTGGTTTTTCAACACTAACACAAGTGCAAAAAGTGGTTTTTCCACACTAATACAAGTGCAAAAGTGGTTTCCTGCACCGACACAAGTGCGAAAAGTGGTTTTTCAACACTAACACAAGTGCGAAAAGTGGTTTTTCTACACTAACACAAGTGCAAAAAGTGGTTTTTCCACACGAATACAAGTGCAAAAGTGGTTTCCTGCACCAACACAAGTGCGAAAAGTGGTTTTTCAACACTAACACAAGTGCGAAAAGTGGTTTTCAACACTATCACAAGTGCAAAAAGTGTTTTTTCCACACTAATACAAGTGCAAAAGTGGTTTCCTGCACCAACATAAGTGCTTAAAGTGGTTTTTCAACACTAACACAAGTGTGAAAAGTGGTTTTTCAACATTAACACAAGTGCGAAAAGTGGTTTTTCCACACTAATACAAGTGCACAAGTGGTTTCCTGCACCAACACAAGTGCGAAAAGTGGTTTTTCAACACTAACACAAGTGTGAAAAGTGGTTTTTCAACACTAACACAAGTGCGAAAAGTGTTTTTTCCACACTAATACAAGTACAAAAGTGGTTTCCTGCACCAAGACAAGTGCGAAAAGTGGTTTTTCAACACTAACACAAGTGCGAAAAGTGGTTTTTCAACACCAACACAAGTGCGAAAAGTGTTTTTTCCACACTAATACAAGTGCGAAAAGTGGTTTTTACCACACTAATACAAGTGCAAAAGTGGTTTCCTGCACCAACACAAGTGTGAAAAGTGGTTTTTCAACACTAACACAAGTGCAAAAAGTGGTTTTTCTATACTAACACAAGTGCGAAAAGTGGTTTTTCCACACTAATACAAGTGCAAAAGTGGTTTCCTGCACCAACACAGGTGCGAAAAGTGGTTTTTCAACACTATCACAAGTGCAAAATGTGTTTTTTCCACACTAATACAAGTGCAAAAGTGGTTTCCTGCACCAACACAAGTGCGAAAAGTGGTTTTTCAACACTAACACAAGTGCGAAAAGTGGTTTTTCAACACTATCACAAGTGCAAAAAGTGTTTTTTCCACACGAATACAAGTGCAAAAGTGGTTTCCTGCACCAACACAAGTGCGAAAAGTGGTTTTTCAACACTAACACAAGTGCAAAATGTGGTTTTTCAACACTATCACGAGTGCAAAAAGTGTTTTTCCACACTAATACAAGTGCAAAAGTGGTTTCCTGCACCAACACAAGTGCGAAAAGTGGTTTTTCAACACTAACACAAGTGCGAAAAGTGGTTTTTCAACACTAACACAAGTGCGAAAAGTGGTTTTTCAACAATAGCACAAGTGCGAAAAGTGGTTTTCCCACACTAATACAAGTGCAAAAGTGGTTTCCTGCACCAACACAGGTGCGAAAAGTGGTTTTTCAACACTAACACAAGTGCGAAAAGTGGTTTTTCAACACTAACACAAGTGCGAAAAGTGGTTTTTCAACACTAACACAAGTGTGAAAAGTAGTTTTTCAACACTAAAACAAGTGCAAAACTGGTTTTTCAACACTAACACAAGTACGAAAAGTGGTTTTTCAACACTAACACAAGTGCGAAAAGTGGTTTTTCATCACTATCACAAGTGCAAAAAGTGTTTTTTCCACACTAGTACAAGTGCAAAAGTGGTTTCCTGCACCAACACAAGTGCGAAAAGTGTTTTTTCAACACTAACACAAGTGCGAAAAGTGGTTTTTCAACACTAACACAAGTGTGAAAAGTGGTTTTTCCACAGTAATACAAGTGCAAAAGTGGTTTCCTGCACCAACACAAGTGCGAAATGTAGTTTTTCAACACTAACACAAGTGCGAAAAGTGGTTTTTCAACACTATCACAAGTGCAAAAAGTGTTTTTTCCACACTAGTACAAGTGCAAAAGTGGTTTCCTGCACCAACACAAGTGCGAAAAGTGGTTTTTCAACACTAACACAAGTGCAAAAAGTGGTTTTTCTATACTAACACAAGTGCGAAAAGTGGTTTTTCCACACTAATACAAGTGCAAAAGTGGTTTCCTGCACCAACACAGGTGCGAAAAGTGGTTTTTCAACACTATCACAAGTGCAAAATGTGTTTTTTCCACACTAATACAAGTGCAAAAGTGGTTTCCTGCACCAACACAAGTGCGAAAAGTGGTTTTTCAACACTAACACAAGTGCGAAAAGTGGTTTTTCAACACTATCACAAGTGCAAAAAGTGTTTTTTCCACACGAATACAAGTGCAAAAGTGGTTTCCTGCACCAACACAAGTGCGAAAAGTGGTTTTTCAACACTAACACAAGTGCAAAATGTGGTTTTTCAACACTATCACGAGTGCAAAAAGTGTTTTTCCACACTAATACAAGTGCAAAAGTGGTTTCCTGCACCAACACAAGTGCGAAAAGTGGTTTTTCAACACTAATACAAGTGCGAAAAGTGGTTTTTCAACACTAACACAAGTGCGAAAAGTGGTTTTTCAACACTAGCACAAGTGCGAAAAGTGGTTTTCCCACACTAATACAAGTGCAAAAGTGGTTTCCTGCACCAACACAGGTGCGAAAAGTGGTTTTTCAACACTAACACAAGTGCGAAAAGTGGTTTTTCAACACTAACACAAGTGCGAAAAGTGGTTTTTCAACACTAACACAAGTGTGAAAAGTAGTTTTTCAACACTAAAACAAGTGCAAAACTGGTTTTTCAACACTAACACAAGTACGAAAAGTGGTTTTTCAACACTAACACAGGTGCGAAAAGTGGTTTTTCATCACTATCACAAGTGCAAAAAGTGTTTTTTCCACACTAGTACAAGTGCAAAAGTGGTTTCCTGCACCAACACAAGTGCGAAAAGTGTTTTTTCAACACTAACACAAGTGCGAAAAGTGGTTTTTCAACACTAACACAAGTGTGAAAAGTGGTTTTTCCACAGTAATACAAGTGCAAAAGTGGTTTCCTGCACCAACACAAGTGCGAAATGTAGTTTTTCAACACTAACACAAGTGCGAAAAGTGGTTTTTCAACACTATCACAAGTGCAAAAAGTGTTTTTTCCACACTAGTACAAGTGCAAAAGTGGTTTCCTGCACCAACACAAGTGCGAAAAGTGGTTTTTCAACACTAACACAAGTGCGAAAAGTGGTTTTTCAACACTATCACAAGTGCAAAAAGTGTTTTTTCCACACTAATACAAGTGCAAAAGTGGTTTCCTGCACCAACACAAGTACGAAAAGTGGTTTTTCAACACTAACACAAGTGCGAAAAGTAGTTTTTCAACACGAACACAAGTGCGAAAGTGTTTTTTCCACACTAATACAAGTGCAAAAGTGGTTTCCTGCAACAACACAAGTGCGAAAAGTGGTTTTTCAACACTAACACAAGTGCAAAAAGTGGTTTTTCAACACTAACACAAGTGCGAAAAGTGGTTTTTCAACACTAACACAAGTGCTAAAAGTGGTTTTTCAACACTATCACAAGTGCAAAAAGTGTTTTTTCCACACTAATACAAGTGCAAAAGTGGTTTCCTGCATCAACACAAGTGCGAAAAGTGGTTTTTCCACACTAACACAAGTGCGGAAAGTGGTTTTTCAACACTAACACAAGTGCGAAAAGTGGTTTTTCAACACTATCACAAGTGCAAAAAGTGTTTTTTCCACACTAATACAAGTGCAAAAGTGGTTTCCTGCACCAACACAATTGCGAAAAGTGGTTTTTCAACACTAACACAAGTGCGAAAAGTGGTTTTTCAACACTATCACAAGTGCAAAAAGTGTTTTTTCCACACTAATACAAGTGCAAAAGTGGTTTCCTGCACCAACACAAGTGCGAAAATTGGTTTTTCAACACTAACACAAGTGCGAAAAGTGGTTTTTCAACACTAACACAAGTGCGAAAAGTGGTTTTTCCACACTAATACAAGTGCAAAAGTAGTTTCCTGCACCAACACAAGTGCGAAACGTCGTTTTTCAACACTAACACAAGTGCGAAAAGTGGTTTTTCAACACTATCACAAGTGCAAAAAGTGTTTTTTCCACACTAGTACAAGTGCAAAAGTGGTTTCCTGCACCAACACAAGTGCGAAAAGTGGTTTTTCAACACTAACACAAGTGCGAAAAGTGGTTTTTCAACACTAACACAAGTGCGAAAAGTGGTTTTTCAACACTAACACAAGTGCAAAAAGTGGTTTTTCCACACTAATACAAGTGCAAAAAGTGTTTTTTCCACACTAATACAAGTGCAAAAGTGGTTTCCTGCACCAACACAAGTGCGAAAAGTGGTTTTTCAACACTAACACAAGTGCGAGAAGTGGTTTTTCAACACTAACACAAGTGCGAAAAGTGGTTTTTCAACACTATCACAAGTGCAAAAAGTGTTTTTTACACACTAATACAAGTGCAAAAGTGGTTTCCTGCACCAACACAAGTACGAAAAGTGGTTTTTCAACACTAACACAAGTGCGAAAAGTGGTTTTTCAACACTAACACAAGTGCGAAAAGTGGTTTTTGAACACTAACACAAGTGCAAAAGTGGTTTCCTGCACCAACACAAGTGCGAAAAGTGGTTTTTCAACACTAACACAAGTGCGAAAAGTGGTTTTTCAACACTAACACAAGTGCGAAAAGTGGTTTTTCAACACTAACACAAGTGCAAAAAGTGGTTTTTCCACACTAATACAAGTGCAAAAGTGGTTTCCTGCACCGACACAAGTGCGAAAAGTGGTTTTTCAACACTAACACAAGTGCGAAAAGTGGTTTTTCTACACTAACACAAGTGCAAAAAGTGGTTTTTCCACACGAATACAAGTGCAAAAGTGGTTTCCTGCACCAACACAAGTGCGAAAAGTGGTTTTTCAACACTAACACAAGTGCGAAAAGTGGTTTTCAACACTATCACAAGTGCAAAAAGTGTTTTTTCCACACTAATACAAGTGCAAAAGTGGTTTCCTGCACCAACATAAGTGCTTAAAGTGGTTTTTCAACACTAACACAAGTGTGAAAAGTGGTTTTTCAACATTAACACAAGTGCGAAAAGTGGTTTTTCCACACTAATACAAGTGCACAAGTGGTTTCCTGCACCAACACAAGTGCGAAAAGTGGTTTTTCAACACTAACACAAGTGTGAAAAGTGGTTTTTCAACACTAACACAAGTGCGAAAAGTGTTTTTTCCACACTAATACAAGTACAAAAGTGGTTTCCTGCACCAAGACAAGTGCGAAAAGTGGTTTTTCAACACTAACACAAGTGCGAAAAGTGGTTTTTCAACACCAACACAAGTGCGAAAAGTGTTTTTTCCACACTAATACAAGTGCGAAAAGTGGTTTTTACCACACTAATACAAGTGCAAAAGTGGTTTCCTGCACCAACACAAGTGTGAAAAGTGGTTTTTCAACACTAACACAAGTGCAAAAAGTGGTTTTTCTATACTAACACAAGTGCGAAAAGTGGTTTTTCCACACTAATACAAGTGCAAAAGTGGTTTCCTGCACCAACACAGGTGCGAAAAGTGGTTTTTCAACACTATCACAAGTGCAAAATGTGTTTTTTCCACACTAATACAAGTGCAAAAGTGGTTTCCTGCACCAACACAAGTGCGAAAAGTGGTTTTTCAACACTAACACAAGTGCGAAAAGTGGTTTTTCAACACTATCACAAGTGCAAAAAGTGTTTTTTCCACACTAATACAAGTGCAAAAGTGGTTTCCTGCACCAACACAAGTGCGAAAAGTGGTTTTTCAACACTAACACAAGTGCAAAATGTGGTTTTTCAACACTATCACGAGTGCAAAAAGTGTTTTTCCACACTAATACAAGTGCAAAAGTGGTTTCCTGCACCAACACAAGTGCGAAAAGTGGTTTTTCAACACTAACACAAGTGCGAAAAGTGGTTTTTCAACACTAACACAAGTGCGAAAAGTGGTTTTTCAACACTAGCACAAGTGCGAAAAGTGGTTTTCCCACACTAATACAAGTGCAAAAGTGGTTTCCTGCACCAACACAGGTGCGAAAAGTGGTTTTTCAACACTAACACAAGTGCGAAAAGTGGTTTTTCAACACTAACACAAGTGCGAAAAGTGTTTTTTCCACACTAATACAAGTGCAAAAGTGGTTTACTGCACCAACACAGGTGCGAAATGTAGTTTTTCGACACTAACACAAGTGCGAAAAGTGGTTTTTCAACACTATCACAAGTGCAAAAAGTGTTTTTTCCACACTAGTACAAGTGCAAAAGTGGTTTCCTGCACCAACACAAGTGCGAAAAGTGGTTTTTCAACACTAACACAAGTGCGAAAAGTGGTTTTTCAACACTATCACAAGTGCAAAAAGTGTTTTTTCCACACTAATACAAGTGCAAAAGTGGTTTCCTGCACCAACACAAGTACGAAAAGTGGTTTTTCAACACTAACACAAGTGCGAAAAGTAGTTTTTCAACACGAACACAAGTGCGAAAGTGTTTTTTCCACACTAATACAAGTGCAAAAGTGGTTTCCTGCAACAACACAAGTGCGAAAAGTGGTTTTTCAACACTAACACAAGTGCAAAAAGTGGTTTTTCAACACTAACACAAGTGCGAAAAGTGGTTTTTCAACACTAACACAAGTGCTAAAAGTGGTTTTTCAACACTATCACAAGTGCAAAAAGTATTTTTTCCACACTAATACAAGTGCAAAAGTGGTTTCCTGCATCAACACAAGTGCGAAAAGTGGTTTTTCCACACTAACACAAGTGCGGAAAGTGGTTTTTCAACACTAACACAAGTGCGAAAAGTGGTTTTTCAACACTATCACAAGTGCAAAAAGTGTTTTTTCCACACTAATACAAGTGCAAAAGTGGTTTCCTGCACCAACACAAGTGCGAAAAGTGGTTTTTCAACACTAACACAAGTGCGAAAAGTGGTTTTTCAACACTATCACAAGTGCAAAAAGTGTTTTTTCCACACTAATACAAGTGCAAAAGTGGTTTCCTGCACCAACACAAGTGCGAAAATTGGTTTTTCAACACTAACACAAGTGCGAAAAGTGGTTTTTCAACACTAACACAAGTGCGAAAAGTGGTTTTTCCACACTAATACAAGTGCAAAAGTAGTTTCCTGCACCAACACAAGTGCGAAACGTCGTTTTTCAACACTAACACAAGTGCGAAAAGTGGTTTTTCAACACTATCACAAGTGCAAAAAGTGTTTTTTCCACACTAGTACAAGTGCAAAAGTGGTTTCCTGCACCAACACAAGTGCGAAAAGTGGTTTTTCAACACTAACACAAGTGCGAAAAGTGGTTTTTCAACACTAACACAAGTGCGAAAAGTGGTTTTTCAACACTAACACAAGTGCAAAAAGTGGTTTTTCCACACTAATACAAGTGCAAAAAGTGTTTTTTCCACACTAATACAAGTGCAAAAGTGGTTTCCTGCACCAACACAAGTGCGAAAAGTGGTTTTTCAACACTAACACAAGTGCGAGAGTTGGTTTTTCAACACTAACACAAGTGCGAAAAGTGGTTTTTCAACACTATCACAAGTGCAAAAAGTGTTTTTTACACACTAATACAAGTGCAAAAGTGGTTTCCTGCACCAACACAAGTACGAAAAGTGGTTTTTCAACACTAACACAAGTGCGAAAAGTGGTTTTTCAACACTAACACAAGTGCGAAAAGTGGTTTTTGAACACTAACACAAGTGCAAAAGTGGTTTCCTGCACCAACACAAGTGCGAAAAGTGGTTTTTCAACACTAACACAAGTGCGAAAAGTGGTTTTTCAACACTAACACAAGTGCGAAAAGTGGTTTTTCAACACTAACACAAGTGCAAAAAGTGGTTTTTCCACACTAATACAAGTGCAAAAGTGGTTTCCTGCACCGACACAAGTGCGAAAAGTGGTTTTTCAACACTAACACAAGTGCGAAAAGTGGTTTTTCTACACTAACACAAGTGCAAAAAGTGGTTTTTCCACACGAATACAAGTGCAAAAGTGGTTTCCTGCACCAACACAAGTGCGAAAAGTGGTTTTTCAACACTAACACAAGTGCGAAAAGTGGTTTTCAACACTATCACAAGTGCAAAAAGTGTTTTTTCCACACTAATACAAGTGCAAAAGTGGTTTCCTGCACCAACATAAGTGCTTAAAGTGGTTTTTCAACACTAACACAAGTGTGAAAAGTGGTTTTTCAACATTAACACAAGTGCGAAAAGTGGTTTTTCCACACTAATACAAGTGCACAAGTGGTTTCCTGCACCAACACAAGTGCGAAAAGTGGTTTTTCAACACTAACACAAGTGTGAAAAGTGGTTTTTCAACACTAACACAAGTGCGAAAAGTGTTTTTTCCACACTAATACAAGTACAAAAGTGGTTTCCTGCACCAAGACAAGTGCGAAAAGTGGTTTTTCAACACTAACACAAGTGCGAAAAGTGGTTTTTCAACACCAACACAAGTGCGAAAAGTGTTTTTTCCACACTAATACAAGTGCGAAAAGTGGTTTTTACCACACTAATACAAGTGCAAAAGTGGTTTCCTGCACCAACACAAGTGTGAAAAGTGGTTTTTCAACACTAACACAAGTGCAAAAAGTGGTTTTTCTATACTAACACAAGTGCGAAAAGTGGTTTTTCCACACTAATACAAGTGCAAAAGTGGTTTCCTGCACCAACACAGGTGCGAAAAGTGGTTTTTCAACACTATCACAAGTGCAAAATGTGTTTTTTCCACACTAATACAAGTGCAAAAGTGGTTTCCTGCACCAACACAAGTGCGAAAAGTGGTTTTTCAACACTAACACAAGTGCGAAAAGTGGTTTTTCAACACTATCACAAGTGCAAAAAGTGTTTTTTCCACACTAATACAAGTGCAAAAGTGGTTTCCTGCACCAACACAAGTGCGAAAAGTGGTTTTTCAACACTAACACAAGTGCAAAATGTGGTTTTTCAACACTATCACGAGTGCAAAAAGTGTTTTTCCACACTAATACAAGTGCAAAAGTGGTTTCCTGCACCAACACAAGTGCGAAAAGTGGTTTTTCAACACTAACACAAGTGCGAAAAGTGGTTTTTCAACACTAACACAAGTGCGAAAAGTGGTTTTTCAACACTAGCACAAGTGCGAAAAGTGGTTTTCCCACACTAATACAAGTGCAAAAGTGGTTTCCTGCACCAACACAGGTGCGAAAAGTGGTTTTTCAACACTAACACAAGTGCGAAAAGTGGTTTTTCAACACTAACACAAGTGCGAAAAGTGTTTTTTCCACACTAATACAAGTGCAAAAGTGGTTTACTGCACCAACACAGGTGCGAAAAGTGGTTTTTCAACACTAACACAAGTGCGAAAAGTGGTTTTTCAACACTAACACAAGTGCGAAAAGTGGTTTTTTGCACACTAATACAAGTGGAAAAGTGGTTTCCTGCACCAACACAAGTGCGAAAAGTGGTTTTTCAACACTAACACAAGTGCGAAAAGTGGTTTTTCAACACTATCACAAGTGCGAAAAGTGTTTTTTCCACACTAATACAAGTGCAAAAGTGGTTTCCTGCACCAACACAAGTGCGAAAAGTGGTTTTTCAACACTAACACAAGTGCGAAAAGTGGTTTTTCAACACTAACACAAGTGCGAAAAGTGGTTTTTCAACACTAACACAAGTGCGAAAAGTGGTTTTTCCACACTAATACAAGTGCAAAAGTGGTTTCCTGCACCGACACATGTGCGAAAAGTGGTTTTTCAACACTAACACAAGTGCGAAAAGTGGTTTTTCTACACTAACACAAGTGCAAAAAGTGGTTTTTCCACACGAATACAAGTGCAAAAGTGGTTTCCTGCACCAACACAAGTGCGAAAAGTGGTTTTTCAACACTAACACAAGTGCGAAAAGTGGTTTTCAACACTATCACAAGTGCAAAAAGTGTTTTTTCCACACTAATACAAGTGCAAAAGTGGTTTCCTGCACCAACATAAGTGCTTAAAGTGGTTTTTCAACACTAACACAAGTGTGAAAAGTGGTTTTTCAACATTAACACAAGTGCGAAAAG
Organism: Myxine glutinosa; assembly: GCF_964187855.1. Lineage (NCBI taxonomy): Eukaryota > Metazoa > Chordata > Myxini > Myxiniformes > Myxinidae > Myxine > Myxine glutinosa. Next base: position 89,936 of record NW_027617208.1, on the reverse strand, counting down.
TGGTTTTTCCACACTAATACAAGTGCACAAGTGGTTTCCTGCACCAACACAAGTGCGAAAAGTGGTTTTTCAACACTAACACAAGTGCGAAAAGTGGTTTTTCAACACTATCACAAGTGCAAAAAGTGTTTTTTCCACACTAATACAAGTGCAAAAGTGGTTTCCTGCACCAACACAAGTGCGAAAAGTGGTTTTTCAACACTAACACAAGTGTGAAAAGTGGTTTTTCAACACTAACACAAGTGCGAAAAGTGTTTTTTCCACACTAATACAAGTACAAAAGTGGTTTCCTGCACCAAGACAAGTGCGAAAAGTGGTTTTTCAACACTAACACAAGTGCGAAAAGTGGTTTTTCAACACCAACACAAGTGCGAAAAGTGTTTTTTCCACACTAATACAAGTGCGAAAAGTGGTTTTTACCACACTAATACAAGTGCAAAAGTGGTTTCCTGCACCAACACAAGTGTGAAAAGTGGTTTTTCAACACTAACACAAGTGCAAAAAGTGGTTTTTCTATACTAACACAAGTGCGAAAAGTGGTTTTTCCACACTAATACAAGTGCAAAAGTGGTTTCCTGCACCAACACAGGTGCGAAAAGTGGTTTTTCAACACTATCACAAGTGCAAAATGTGTTTTTTCCACACTAATACAAGTGCAAAAGTGGTTTCCTGCACCAACACAAGTGCGAAAAGTGGTTTTTCAACACTAACACAAGTGCGAAAAGTGGTTTTTCAACACTATCACAAGTGCAAAAAGTGTTTTTACCACACTAATACAAGTGCAAAAGTGGTTTCCTGCACCAACACAAGTGCGAAAAGTGGTTTTTCAACACTAACGCAAGTGCAAAATGTGGTTTTTCAACACTATCACGAGTGCAAAAAGTATTTTTCCACACTAATACAAGTGCAAAAGTGGTTTCCTGCACCAACACAAGTGCGAAAAGTGGTTTTTCAACACTAACACAAGTGCGAAAAGTGGTTTTTCAACACTATCACAAGTGCAAAAAGTGTTTTTTCCACACTAATACAAGTGCAAAAGTGGTTTCCTGCACCAACACAAGTGCGAAAAGTGGTTTTTCAACACTAACACAAGTGCGAAAAGTGGTTTTTCAACACTATCACAAGTGCAAAAAGTGTTTTTTCCACACTAATACAAGTGCAAAAGTGGTTTCCTGCACCAACACAAGTGCGAAAATTGGTTTTTCAACACTAACACAAGTGCGAAAAGTGGTTTTTCAACACTAACACAAGTGCGAAAAGTGGTTTTTCCACACTAATACAAGTGCAAAAGTAGTTTCCTGCACCAACACAAGTGCGAAACGTCGTTTTTCAACACTAACACAAGTGCGAAAAGTGGTTTTTCAACACTATCACAAGTGCAAAAAGTGTTTTTTCCACACTAGTACAAGTGCAAAAGTGGTTTCCTGCACCAACACAAGTGCGAAAAGTGGTTTTTCAACACTAACACAAGTGCGAAAAGTGGTTTTTCAACACTAACACAAGTGCGAAAAGTGGTTTTTCAACACTAACACAAGTGCAAAAAGTGGTTTTTCCACACTAATACAAGTGCAAAAAGTGTTTTTTCCACACTAATACAAGTGCAAAAGTGGTTTCCTGCACCAACACAAGTGCGAAAAGTGGTTTTTCAACACTAACACAAGTGCGAGAAGTGGTTTTTCAACACTAACACAAGTGCGAAAAGTGGTTTTTCAACACTATCACAAGTGCAAAAAGTGTTTTTTACACACTAATACAAGTGCAAAAGTGGTTTCCTGCACCAACACAAGTACGAAAAGTGGTTTTTCAACACTAACACAAGTGCGAAAAGTGGTTTTTCAACACTAACACAAGTGCGAAAAGTGGTTTTTGAACACTAACACAAGTGCAAAAGTGGTTTCCTGCACCAACACAAGTGCGAAAAGTGGTTTTTCAACACTAACACAAGTGCGAAAAGTGGTTTTTCAACACTAACACAAGTGCGAAAAGTGGTTTTTCAACACTAACACAAGTGCAAAAAGTGGTTTTTCCACACTAATACAAGTGCAAAAGTGGTTTCCTGCACCGACACAAGTGCGAAAAGTGGTTTTTCAACACTAACACAAGTGCGAAAAGTGGTTTTTCTACACTAACACAAGTGCAAAAAGTGGTTTTTCCACACGAATACAAGTGCAAAAGTGGTTTCCTGCACCAACACAAGTGCGAAAAGTGGTTTTTCAACACTAACACAAGTGCGAAAAGTGGTTTTCAACACTATCACAAGTGCAAAAAGTGTTTTTTCCACACTAATACAAGTGCAAAAGTGGTTTCCTGCACCAACATAAGTGCTTAAAGTGGTTTTTCAACACTAACACAAGTGTGAAAAGTGGTTTTTCAACATTAACACAAGTGCGAAAAGTGGTTTTTCCACACTAATACAAGTGCACAAGTGGTTTCCTGCACCAACACAAGTGCGAAAAGTGGTTTTTCAACACTAACACAAGTGTGAAAAGTGGTTTTTCAACACTAACACAAGTGCGAAAAGTGTTTTTTCCACACTAATACAAGTACAAAAGTGGTTTCCTGCACCAAGACAAGTGCGAAAAGTGGTTTTTCAACACTAACACAAGTGCGAAAAGTGGTTTTTCAACACCAACACAAGTGCGAAAAGTGTTTTTTCCACACTAATACAAGTGCGAAAAGTGGTTTTTACCACACTAATACAAGTGCAAAAGTGGTTTCCTGCACCAACACAAGTGTGAAAAGTGGTTTTTCAACACTAACACAAGTGCAAAAAGTGGTTTTTCTATACTAACACAAGTGCGAAAAGTGGTTTTTCCACACTAATACAAGTGCAAAAGTGGTTTCCTGCACCAACACAGGTGCGAAAAGTGGTTTTTCAACACTATCACAAGTGCAAAATGTGTTTTTTCCACACTAATACAAGTGCAAAAGTGGTTTCCTGCACCAACACAAGTGCGAAAAGTGGTTTTTCAACACTAACACAAGTGCGAAAAGTGGTTTTTCAACACTATCACAAGTGCAAAAAGTGTTTTTTCCACACTAATACAAGTGCAAAAGTGGTTTCCTGCACCAACACAAGTGCGAAAAGTGGTTTTTCAACACTAACACAAGTGCAAAATGTGGTTTTTCAACACTATCACGAGTGCAAAAAGTGTTTTTCCACACTAATACAAGTGCAAAAGTGGTTTCCTGCACCAACACAAGTGCGAAAAGTGGTTTTTCAACACTAACACAAGTGCGAAAAGTGGTTTTTCAACACTAACACAAGTGCGAAAAGTGGTTTTTCAACACTAGCACAAGTGCGAAAAGTGGTTTTCCCACACTAATACAAGTGCAAAAGTGGTTTCCTGCACCAACACAGGTGCGAAAAGTGGTTTTTCAACACTAACACAAGTGCGAAAAGTGGTTTTTCAACACTAACACAAGTGCGAAAAGTGTTTTTTCCACACTAATACAAGTGCAAAAGTGGTTTACTGCACCAACACAGGTGCGAAAAGTGGTTTTTCAACACTAACACAAGTGCGAAAAGTGGTTTTTCAACACTAACACAAGTGCGAAAAGTGGTTTTTTGCACACTAATACAAGTGGAAAAGTGGTTTCCTGCACCAACACAAGTGCGAAAAGTGGTTTTTCAACACTAACACAAGTGCGAAAAGTGGTTTTTCAACACTATCACAAGTGCGAAAAGTGTTTTTTCCACACTAATACAAGTGCAAAAGTGGTTTCCTGCACCAACACAAGTGCGAAAAGTGGTTTTTCAACACTAACACAAGTGCGAAAAGTGGTTTTTCAACACTAACACAAGTGCGAAAAGTGGTTTTTCAACACTAACACAAGTGCGAAAAGTGGTTTTTCCACACTAATACAAGTGCAAAAGTGGTTTCCTGCACCGACACATGTGCGAAAAGTGGTTTTTCAACACTAACACAAGTGCGAAAAGTGGTTTTTCTACACTAACACAAGTGCAAAAAGTGGTTTTTCCACACGAATACAAGTGCAAAAGTGGTTTCCTGCACCAACACAAGTGCGAAAAGTGGTTTTTCAACACTAACACAAGTGCGAAAAGTGGTTTTCAACACTATCACAAGTGCAAAAAGTGTTTTTTCCACACTAATACAAGTGCAAAAGTGGTTTCCTGCACCAACATAAGTGCTTAAAGTGGTTTTTCAACACTAACACAAGTGTGAAAAGTGGTTTTTCAACATTAACACAAGTGCGAAAAGTGGTTTTTCCACACTAATACAAGTGCACAAGTGGTTTCCTGCACCAACACAAGTGCGAAAAGTGGTTTTTCAACACTAACACAAGTGCGAAAAGTGGTTTTTCAACACTATCACAAGTGCAAAAAGTGTTTTTTCCACACTAATACAAGTGCAAAAGTGGTTTCCTGCACCAACACAAGTGCGAAAAGTGGTTTTTCAACACTAACACAAGTGTGAAAAGTGGTTTTTCAACACTAACACAAGTGCGAAAAGTGTTTTTTCCACACTAATACAAGTACAAAAGTGGTTTCCTGCACCAAGACAAGTGCGAAAAGTGGTTTTTCAACACTAACACAAGTGCGAAAAGTGGTTTTTCAACACCAACACAAGTGCGAAAAGTGTTTTTTCCACACTAATACAAGTGCGAAAAGTGGTTTTTACCACACTAATACAAGTGCAAAAGTGGTTTCCTGCACCAACACAAGTGTGAAAAGTGGTTTTTCAACACTAACACAAGTGCAAAAAGTGGTTTTTCTATACTAACACAAGTGCGAAAAGTGGTTTTTCCACACTAATACAAGTGCAAAAGTGGTTTCCTGCACCAACACAGGTGCGAAAAGTGGTTTTTCAACACTATCACAAGTGCAAAATGTGTTTTTTCCACACTAATACAAGTGCAAAAGTGGTTTCCTGCACCAACACAAGTGCGAAAAGTGGTTTTTCAACACTAACACAAGTGCGAAAAGTGGTTTTTCAACACTATCACAAGTGCAAAAAGTGTTTTTACCACACTAATACAAGTGCAAAAGTGGTTTCCTGCACCAACACAAGTGCGAAAAGTGGTTTTTCAACACTAACGCAAGTGCAAAATGTGGTTTTTCAACACTATCACGAGTGCAAAAAGTATTTTTCCACACTAATACAAGTGCAAAAGTGGTTTCCTGCACCAACACAAGTGCGAAAAGTGGTTTTTCAACACTAACACAAGTGCGAAAAGTGGTTTTTCAACACTAACACAAGTGCGAAAAGTGGTTTTTCAACACTAGCACAAGTGCGAAAAGTGGTTTTCCCACACTAATACAAGTGCAAAAGTGGTTTCCTGCACCAATACAGGTGCGAAAAGTGGTTTTTCAACACTAACACAAGTGCGAAAAGTGGTTTTTCAACACTAACACAAGTGCGAAAAGTGTTTTTTCCACACTAATACAAGTGCAAAAGTGGTTTACTGCACCAACACAGGTGCGAAAAGTGGTTTTTCAACACTAACACAAGTGCGAAAAGTGGTTTTTCAACACTAACACAAGTGCGAAAAGTGGTTTTTTGCACACTAATACAAGTGGAAAAGTGGTTTCCTGCACCAACACAAGTGCGAAAAGTGGTTTTTCAACACTAACACAAGTGCGAAAAGTGGTTTTTCAACACTATCACAAGTGCGAAAAGTGTTTTTTCCACACTAATACAAGTGCAAAAGTGGTTTCCTGCACCAACACAAGTGCGAAAAGTGGTTTTTCACACAAACACAAATGCGAAAAGTGGTTTTTCCACACTAATACAAGTGCAAAAGTGGTTTCCTGCACCAACACAAGTGCGAAAAGTGGTTTTTCAACACTAATACATGTGCGAAAAGTGGTTTTTAAACACTAACACAAGTGCAAAAAGTGGTTTTTCCACACTAATACAAGTGCAAAAGTGGTTTCCTGCACCAACACAAGTGCGAAAAGTGGTTTTTCAACACTAACACAAGTGCGAAAAGTGGTTTTTCAACACTATCACAAGTGCAAAAAGTGGTTTTTCCACACTAACACAAGTGCAAAAGTGGTTTCCTGCACCAACACAAGTGCGAAAAGTGGTTTTTCAACACTAACACAAGTGCAAAAAGTGGTTTTTCAACACTAACATAAGTGCGAAAAGTGTTTTTGCCACACTAATACAAGTGCAAAAGTGGTTTCCTGCACCAACACAAGTGCGAAAAGTGGTTTTTCAACACTAACACAAGTGCGAAAAGTGGTTTTTCAACACTATCACGAGTGCAAAAAGTGTTTTTTCCACACTAATACAAGTGCAAAAGTGGTTTCCTGCACCAACACAAGTGCGAAAAGTGGTTTTTCAACACTAACACAAGTGCGAAAAGTGGTTTTTCAACACTAACACAAGTGCGAAAAGTGGTTTTTCAACACTAACACAAGTGCGAAAAGTGGGTTTTCCACACTAATACAAGTGCAAAAGTGGTTTCCTGCACCAACACAAGTGCGAAAAGTGGTTTTTCAACACTAACACAAGTGCGAAAAGTGGTTTTTCAACACTAACACAAGTGCGAAAGGTGGTTTTTCAACACTAACACAAGTGCGAAAAGTGGTTTTTCCACACAAATGCAAGTGCAAAAGTGGTTTCCTGCACCAACACAAGTGCGAAAAGTGGTTTTTCAACACTAACACAAGTGCGAAAAGTGGTTTTTCAACACTATCACGAGTGCAAAAAGTGTTTTTTCCACACTAATACAAGTGCAAAAGTGGTTTCCTGCACCAACACAAGTGCGAAAAGTGGTTTTTCAACACTAACACAAGTGCGAAAAGTGGTTTTTCAACACTAACACAAGTGCGAAAAGTGGTTTTTCAACACTAACACAAGTGCGAAAAGTGGTTTTCCCACACTAATACAAGTGCAAAAGTGGTTTCCTGCACCAACCCAAGTGCGAAAAGTCGTTTTTCAACATTAACATAAGTGCGAAAAGTGGTTTTCCAACATTACACAAGTGCAAAAAGTGTTTTTTCCACACTAATACAAGTGCAAAAGTGGTTTCCTGCACCAACACAGGTGCGAAAAGTGGTTTTTCAACACTAACACAAGTGCGAAAAGTGGTTTTTCAACACTAACACAAGTGCGAAAAGTGTTTTTTCCACACTAATACAAGTGCAAAAGTGGTTTACTGCACCAACACAGGTGCGAAAAGTGGTTTTTCAACACGAACACAAGTGCGAAAAGTGGTTTTTCAACACTAACACAAGTGCGAAAAGTGGTTTTTTGCACACTAATACAAGTGGAAAAGTGGTTTCCTGCACCAACACAAGTGCGAAAAGTGGTTTTTCAACACTAACACAAGTGCGAAAAGTGGTTTTTCAACACTATCACAGGTGCGAAAAGTGGTTTTTCCACACTAATACAAGTGCAAAAGTGGTTTCCTGCACCAACACAAGTGCGAAAAGTGGTTTTTCAACACTAACACAAATGCGAAAAGTGGTTTTTCCACACTAATACAAGTGCAAAAGTGGTTTCCTGCACCAACACAAGTGCGAAAAGTGGTTTTTCAACACTAACACATGTGCGAAAAGTGGTTTTTCAACACTAACATAAGTGCGAAAAGTGGTTTTTCCACACTAATACAAGTGCAAAAGTGGTTTCCTGCACCAACACAAGTGCGAAAAGTGGTTTTTCAACACTAACACAAGTGCGAAAAGTGGTTTTTCAACACTATCACAAGTGCAAAAAGTGGTTTTTCCACACTAATACAAGTGCAAAAGTGGTTTCCTGCACCAACACAAGTGCGAAAAGTGGTTTTTCAACACTAACACAAGTGCGAAAAGTGGTTTTTCAACACTAACATAAGTGCGAAAAGTGTTTTTTCCACACTAATACAAGTGCAAAAGTGGTTTCCTGCACCAACACAAGTGCGAAAAGTGGTTTTTCAACACTATCACAAGTGCAAAAAGTGGTTTTTCCACACTAATACAAGTGCAAAAGTGGTTTCCTGCACCAACACAAGTGCGAAAAGTGGTTTTTCAACACTAACACAAGTGCGAAAAGTGGTTTTTCAACACTAACATAAGTGCGAAAAGTGTTTTTTCCACACTAATACAAGTGCAAAAGTGGTTTCCTGCACCAACACAAGTGCGAAAAGTGGTTTTTCAACACTAACACAAGTGCAAAAAGTGGTTTTTCAACACTAACACAAGTGCGAAAAGTGTTTTTTCCACACTAATACAAGTGCAAAAGTGGTTTCCTGCACCAACACAAGTGCGAAAAGTGGTTTTTCAACACTAACACAAGTGCGAAAAGTGGTTTTTCAACACTATCACGAGTGCAAAAAGAGTTTTTTCCACACTAATACAAGTGCGAAAAGTGGTTTCCTGCACCAACACAAGTGCGAAAAGTGGTTTTTCAACACTAACACAAGTGCGAAAAGTGGTTTTTCAACACTAACACAAGTGCAAAACTGGTTTTTCAACACTAACACAAGTGCGAAAAGTGGTTTTTCAACACTAACACAAGTGCGAAAAGTGGTTTTTCATCACTATCACAAGTGCAAAAAGTGTTTTTTCCACACTAGTACAAGTGCAAAAATGGTTTCCTGCACCAACACAAGTGCGAAAAGTGTTTTTTCAACACTAACACAAGTGCGAAAAGTGGTTTTTCAACACTAACACAAGTGTGAAAAGTGGTTTTTCCACACTAATACAAGTGCAAAAGTGGTTTCCTGCACCAACACAAGTGCGAAATGTAGTTTTCCAACACTAACACAAGTGCGAAAAGTGGTTTTTCAACACTATCACAAGTGCAAAAAGTGTTTTTTCCACACTAGTACAAGTGCAAAAGTGGTTTCCTGCACCAACACAAGTGCGAAAAGTGGTTTTTCAACACTAACACAAGTGCGAAAAGTGGTTTTTCAACACTATCACAAGTGCAAAAAGTGTTTTTTCCACACTAATACAAGTGCAAAAGTGGTTTCCTGCACCAACACAAATGCGAAAAGTGGTTTTTCAACACTAACACAAGTGCAAAATGTGGTTTTTCAACACTATCACGAGTGCAAAAAGTGTTTTTCCACACTAATACAAGTGCAAAAGTGGTTTCCTGCACCAACACAAGTGCGAAAAGTGGTTTTTCAACACTAACACAAGTGCGAAAAGTGGTTTTTCAACACTAACACAAGTGCGAAAAGTGGTTTTTCAACACTAACACAAGTGCGAAAAGTGGTTTTCCCACACTAATACAAGTGCAAAAGTGGTTTCCTGCACCAACACAGGTGCGAAAAGTGGTTTTTCAACACTAACACAAGTGCGAAAAGTGGTTTTTCAACACTAACACAAGTGCGAAAAGTGTTTTTTCCACACTAATACAAGTGCAAAAGTGGTTTACTGCACCAACACAGGTGCGAAAAGTGGTTTTTCAACACTAACACAAGTGCGAAAAGTGGTTTTTCAACACTAACACAAGTGCGAAAAGTGGTTTTTTGCACACTAATACAAGTGGAAAAGTGGTTTCCTGCACCAACACAAGTGCGAAAAGTGGTTTTTCAACACTAACACAAGTGCGAAAAGTGGTTTTTCAACACTATCACAAGTGCGAAAAGTGGTTTTTCCACACTAATACAAGTGCAAAAGTGGTTTCCTGCACCAACACAAGTGCGAAAAGTGGTTTTTCAACACTAACACAAATGCGAAAAGTGGTTTTTCCACACTAATACAAGTGCAAAAGTGGTTTCCTGCACCAACACAAGTGCGAAAAGTGGTTTTTCAACACTAACACATGTGCGAAAAGTGGTTTTTCAACACTAACACAAGTGCAAAAAGTGGTTTTTCCACACTAATACAAGTGCAAAAGTGGTTTCCTGCACCAACACAAGTGCGAAAAGTGGTTTTTCAACACTAACACAAGTGCGAAAAGTGGTTTTTCAACACTATCACAAGTGCAAAAAGTGGTTTTTCCACACTAACACAAGTGCAAAAGTGGTTTCCTGCACCAACACAAGTGCGAAAAGTGGTTTTTCAACACTAACACAAGTGCGAAAAGTGGTTTTTCAACACTAACATAAGTGCGAAAAGTGTTTTTTCCACACTAATACAAGTGCAAAAGTGGTTTCCTGCACCAACACAAGTGCGAAAAGTGGTTTTTCAACACTAACACAAGTGCGAAAAGTGGTTTTTCAACACTATCACGAGTGCAAAAAGTGTTTTTTCCACACTAATACAAGTGCAAAAGTGGTTTCCTGCACCAACACAAGTGCGAAAAGTGGTTTTTCAACACTAACACAAGTGGGAAAAGTGGTTTTTCAACACTAACACAAGTGCGAAAAGTGGTTTTTCAACACTAACACAAGTGCGAAAAGTGGGTTTTCCACACTAATACAAGTGCAAAAGTGGTTTCCTGCACCAACACAAGTGCGAAAAGTGGTTTTTCAACACTAACACAAGTGCGAAAAGTGGTTTTTCAACACTAACACAAGTGCGAAAGGTGGTTTTTCAACACTAACACAAGTGCGAAAAGTGATTTTTCCACACAAATGCAAGTGCAAAAGTGGTTTCCTGCACCAACACAAGTGCGAAAAGTGGTTTTTCAACACTAACACAAGTGCGAAAAGTGGTTTTTCAACACTATCACGAGTGCAAAAAGTGTTTTTTCCACACTAATACAAGTGCAAAAGTGGTTTCCTGCACCAACACAAGTGCGAAAAGTGGTTTTTCAACACTAACACAAGTGCGAAAAGTGGTTTTTCAACACTAACACAAGTGCGAAAAGTGGTTTTTCAACACTAACACAAGTGCGAAAAGTGGTTTTCCCACACTAATACAAGTGCAAAAGTGGTTTCCTGCACCAACCCAAGTGCGAAAAGTCGTTTTTCAACATTAACATAAGTGCGAAAAGTGGTTTTTCAACACTATCACAAGTGCAAAAAGTGTTTTTTCCACACTAATACAAGTGCAAAAGTGGTTTCCTGCACCAACACAGGTGCGAAAAGTGGTTTTTCAACACTAACACAAGTGCGAAAAGTGGTTTTTCAACACTAACACAAGTGCGAAAAGTGTTTTTTCCACACTAATACAAGTGCAAAAGTGGTTTACTGCACCAACACAGGTGCGAAAAGTGGTTTTTCAACACTAACACAAGTGCGAAAAGTGGTTTTTCAACACTAACACAAGTGCGAAAAGTGGTTTTTTGCACACTAATACAAGTGGAAAAGTGGTTTCCTGCACCAACACAAGTGTGAAAAGTGGTTTTTCAACACTAACACAAGTGCGAAAAGTGGTTTTTCAACACTATCACAGGTGCGAAAAGTGGTTTTTCCACACTAATACAAGTGCAAAAGTGGTTTCCTGCACCAACACAAGTGCGAAAAGTGGTTTTTCAACACTAACACAAATGCGAAAAGTGGTTTTTCCACACTAATACAAGTGCAAAAGTGGTTTCCTGCACCAACACAGGTGCGAAAAGTGTTTTCAACACTAACACATGTGCGAAAAGTGGTTTTTCAACACTAACACAAGTGCGAAAAGTGGTTTTTCCACACTAATACAAGTGCAAAAGTGGTTTCCTGCACCAACACAAGTGCGAAAAGTGGTTTTTCAACACTAACACAAGTGCGAAAAGTGGTTTTTCAACACTATCACAAGTGCAAAAAGTGGTTTTTCCACACTAATACAAGTGCAAAAGTGGTTTCCTGCACCAACACAAGTGCGAAAAGTGGTTTTTCAACACTAACACAAGTGCGAAAAGTGGTTTTTCAACACTAACATAAGTGCGAAAAGTGTTTTTTCCACACTAATACAAGTGCAAAAGTGGTTTCCTGCACCAACACAAGTGCGAAAAGTGGTTTTTCAACACTATCACAAGTGCAAAAAGTGGTTTTTCCACACTAATACAAGTGCAAAAGTGGTTTCCTGCACCAACACAAGTGCGAAAAGTGGTTTTTCAACACTAACACACGTGCGAAAAGTGGTTTTTCAACACTAACATAAGTGCGAAAAGTGTTTTTTCCACACTAATACAAGTGCAAAAGTGGTTTCCTGCACCAACACAAGTGCGAAAAGTGGTTTTTCAACACTAACACAAGTGCAAAAAGTGGTTTTTCAACACTAACACAAGTGCGAAAAGTGTTTATCCACACTAATACAAGTGCAAAAGTGGTTTCCTGCACCAACACAAGTGCGAAAAGTGGTTTTTCAACACTAACACAAGTGCAAAAAGTGGTTTTTCAACACTAACACAAGTGCGAAAAGTGTTTTTTCCACACTAATACAAGTGCAAAAGTGGTTTCCTGCACCAACACAAGTGCGAAAAGTGGTTTTTCAACACTGACACAAGTGCGAAAAGTGGTTTTTCAACACTATCACGAGTGCAAAAAGTGTTTTTTCCACACTAATACAAGTGCGAAAAGTGGTTTCCTGCACCAACACAAGTGCGAAAAGTGGTTTTTCAACACTAACACAAGTGCGAAAAGTGGTTTTTCAACACTAACACAAGTGCAAAACTGGTTTTTCAACACTAACACAAGTGCGAAAAGTGGTTTTTCAACACTAACACAAGTGCGAAAAGTGGTTTTTCATCACTATCACAAGTGCAAAAAGTGTTTTTTCCACACTAGTACAAGTGCAAAAGTGGTTTCCTGCACCAACACAAGTGCGAAAAGTGTTTTTTCAACACTAACACAAGTGCGAAAAGTGGTTTTTCAACACTAACACAAGTGTGAAAAGTGGTTTTTCCACACTAATACAAGTGCAAAAGTGGTTTCCTGCACCAACACAAGTGCGAAATGTAGTTTTTCAACACTAACACAAGTGCGAAAAGTGGTTTTTCAACACTATCACAAGTGCAAAAAGTGTTTTTTCCACACTAGTACAAGTGCAAAAGTGGTTTCCTGCACCAACACAAGTGCGAAAAGTGGTTTTTCAACACTAACACAAGTGCGAAAAGTGGTTTTTCAACACTATCACAAGTGCAAAAAGTGTTTTTTCCACACTAATACAAGTGCAAAAGTGGTTTCCTGCACCAACACAAGTACGAAAAGTGGTTTTTCAACACTAACACAAGTGCGAAAAGTAGTTTTTCAACACGAACACAAGTGCGAAAGTGTTTTTTCCACACTAATACAAGTGCAAAAGTGGTTTCCTGCAACAACACAAGTGCGAAAAGTGGTTTTTCAACACTAACACAAGTGCAAAAAGTGGTTTTTCAACACTAACACAAGTGCGAAAAGTGGTTTTTCAACACTAACACAAGTGCGAAAAGTGGTTTTTCAACACTATCACAAGTGCGAAAAGTGGTTTTTCAACTCTAACACAAGTGCGAAAAGTGGTTTTTTGCACACTAATACAAGTGGAAAAGTGGTTTCCTGCACCAACACAAGTGCGAAAAGCGGTTTTTCAACACTAACACAAGTGCGAAAAGTGGTTTTTCAACACTATCACAGGTGCGAAAAGTGGTTTTTCCACACTAATACAAGTGCAAAAGTGGTTTCCTGCACCAACACAAGTGCGAAAAGTGGTTTTTCAACACTAACACAAATGCGAAAAGTGGTTTTTCCACACTAATGCAAGTGCAAAAGTGGTTTCCTGCACCAACACAAGTGCGAAAAGTGGTTTTTCAACACTAACACATGTGCAAAAAGTGGTTTTTCAACACTAACACAAGTGCGAAAAGTGGTTTTTCCACACTAATACAAGTGCAAAAGTGGTTTCCTGCACCAACACAAGTGCGAAAAGTGGTTTTTCAACACTAACACAAGTGCGAAAAGTGGTTTTTCAACACTATCACAAGTGCAAAAAGTGGTTTTTCCACACTAATACAAGTGCAAAAGTGGTTTCCTGCACCAACACAAGTGCGAAAAGTGGTTTTTCAACACTAACACAAGTGCGAAAAGTGGTTTTTCAACACTAACATAAGTGCGAAAAGTGTTTTTTCCACACTAATACAAGTGCAAAAGTGGTTTCCTGCACCAACACAAGTGCGAAAAGTGGTTTTTCAACACTATCACAAGTGCAAAAAGTGGTTTTTCCACACTAATACAAGTGCAAAAGTGGTTTCCTGCACCAACACAAGTGCGAAAAGTGGTTTTTCAACACTAACACAAGTGCGAAAAGTGGTTTTTCAACACTATCACGAGTGCAAAAAGTGTTTTTTCCACACTAATACAAGTGCGAAAAGTGGTTTCCTGCACCAACACAAGTGCAAAAAGTGGTTTTTCAACACTAACACAAGTGCGAAAAGTGTTTTTTCCACACTAATACAAGTGCAAAAGTGGTTTCCTGCACCAACACAAGTGCGAAAAGTGGTTTTTCAACACTAACACAAGTGCGAAAAGTGGTTTTTCAACACTATCACGAGTGCAAAAAGTGTTTTTTCCACACTAATACAAGTGCGAAAAGTGGTTTCCTGCACCAACACAACTGCGAAAAGTGGTTTTTCAACACTAACACAAGTGCGAAAAGTGGTTTTTCAACACTAACACAAGTGCAAAACTGGTTTTTCAACACTAACACAAGTGCGAAAAGTGGTTTTTCAACACTAACACAAGTGCGAAAAGTGGTTTTTCATCACTATCACAAGTGCAAAAAGTGTTTTTTCCACACTAGTACAAGTGCAAAAGTGGTTTCCTGCACCAACACAAGTTCGAAAAGTGTTTTTTCAACACTAACACAAGTGCGAAAAGTGGTTTTTCAACACTAACACAAGTGTGAAAAGTGGTTTTTCCACACTAATACAAGTGCAAAAGTGGTTTCCTGCACCAACACAAGTGCGAAATGTAGTTTTTCAACACTAACACAAGTGCGAAAAGTGGTTTTTCAACACTATCACAAGTGCAAAAAGTGTTTTTTCCACACTAGTACAAGTGCAAAAGTGGTTTCCTGCACCAACACAAGTGCGAAAAGTGGTTTTTCAACACTAACACAAGTGCGAAAAGCGGTTTTTCAACACTAACACAAGTGCGAAAAGTGGTTTTTCAACACTATCACAGGTGCGAAAAGTGGTTTTTCCACACTAATACAAGTGCAAAAGTGGTTTCCTGCACCAACACAAGTGCGAAAAGTGGTTTTTCAACACTAACACAAATGCGAAAAGTGGTTTTTCCACACTAATGCAAGTGCAAAAGTGGTTTCCTGCACCAACACAAGTGCGAAAAGTGGTTTTTCAACACTAACACATGTGCAAAAAGTGGTTTTTCAACACTAACACAAGTGCGAAAAGTGGTTTTGCCACACTAATACAAGTGCAAAAGTGGTTTCCTGCACCAACACAAGTGCGAAAAGTGGTTTTTCAACACTAACACAAGTGCGAAAAGTGGTTTTTCAACACTATCACAAGTGCAAAAAGTGGTTTTTCCACACTAATACAAGTGCAAAAGTGGTTTCCTGCACCAACACAAGTGCGAAAAGTGGTTTTTCAACACTAACACAAGTGCGAAAAGTGGTTTTTCAACACTAACATAAGTGCGAAAAGTGTTTTTTCCACACTAATACAAGTGCAAAAGTGGTTTCCTGTACCAACACAAGTGCGAAAAGTGGTTTTTCAACACTATCACAAGTGCAAAAAGTGGTTTTTCCACACTAATACAAGTGCAAAAGTGGTTTCCTGCACCAACACAAGTGCGAAAAGTGGTTTTTCAACACTAACACAAGTGCGAAAAGTGGTTTTTCAACACTAACATAAGTGCGAAAAGTGTTTTTTCCACACTAATACAAGTGCAAAAGTGGTTTCCTGCACCAACACAAGTGCGAAAAGTGGTTTTTCAACACTAACACAAGTGCAAAAAGTGGTTTTTCAACACTAACACAAGTGCGAAAAGTGTTTTTTCCACACTAATACAAGTGCAAAAGTGGTTTCCTGCACCAACACAAGTGCGAAAAGTGGTTTTTCAACACTAACACAAGTGCGAAAAGTGGTTTTTCAACACTATCACGAGTGCAAAAAGTGTTTTTTCCACACTAATACAAGTGCGAAAAGTGGTTTCCTGCACCAACACAACTGCGAAAAGTGGTTTTTCAACACTAACACAAGTGCGAAAAGTGGTTTTTCAACACTAACACAAGTGCAAAACTGGTTTTTCAACACTAACACAAGTGCGAAAAGTGGTTTTTCAACACTAACACAAGTGCGAAAAGTGGTTTTTCATCACTATCACAAGTGCAAAAAGTGTTTTTTCCACACTAGTACAAGTGCAAAAGTGGTTTCCTGCACCAACACAAGTTCCAAAAGTGTTTTTTCAACACTAACACAAGTGCGAAAAGTGGTTTTTCAACACTAACACAAGTGTGAAAAGTGGTTTTTCCACACTAATACAAGTGCAAAAGTGGTTTCCTGCACCAACACAAGTGCGAAATGTAGTTTTTCAACACTAACACAAGTGCGAAAAGTGGTTTTTCAACACTATCACAAGTGCAAAAAGTGTTTTTTCCACACTAGTACAAGTGCAAAAGTGGTTTCCTGCACCAACACAAGTGCGAAAAGTGGTTTTTCAACACTAACACAAGTGCGAAATGTGGTTTTTCAACACTATCACAAGTGCAAAAAGTGTTTTTTCCACACTAATACAAGTGCAAAAGTGGTTTCCTGCACCAACACAAGTACGAAAAGTGGTTTTTCAACACTAACACAAGTGCGAAAAGTAGTTTTTCAACACGAACACAAGTGCGAAAGTGTTTTTCCACACTAATGCAAGTGCAAAAGTGGTTTCCTGCAACAACACAAGTGCGAAAAGTGGTTTTTCAACACTAACACAAGTGCAAAAAGTGGTTTTTCAACACTAACACAAGTGCGAAAAGTGGTTTTTCAACACTAACACAAGTGCGAAAAGTGGTTTTTCAACACTATCACAAGTGCAAAAAGTGTTTTTTCCACACTAATACAAGTGCAAAAGTGGTTTCCTGCATCAACACAAGTGCGAAAAATGGTTTTTCCACACTAACACAAGTGCGAAAAATGGTTTTTCAACACTAACACAAGTGCGAAAAGTGGTTTTTCAACACTATCACAAGTGCAAAAAGTGTTTTTTCCACACTAATACAAGTGCAAAAGTGGTTTCCTGCACCAACACAAGTGCGATAAGTGGTTTTTCAACACTAACACAAGTGCGAAAAGTGGTTTTTCAACACTATCACAAGTGCAAAAAGTGTTTTTTCCACACTAATACAAGTGCAAAAGTGGTTTCCTGCACCAACACAAGTGCGAAAATTGGTTTTTCAACACTAACACAAGTGCGAAAAGTGGTTTTTCAACACTAACACAAGTGCGAAAAGTGGTTTTTCCACACTAATACAAGTGCAAAAGTAGTTTCCTGCACCAACACAAGTGCGAAAAGTCGTTTTTCAACACTAACACAAGTGCGAAAAGTGGTTTTTCAACACTATCACAAGTGCAAAAAGTGTTTTTTCCATACTAGTACAAGTGCAAAAGTGATTTCCTGCACCAACACAAGTGCGAAAAGTGGTTTTTCAACACTAACACAAGTGCGAAAAGTGGTTTTTCAACACTAACACAAGTGCGAAAAGTGGTTTTTCAACACTAACACAAGTGCAAAAAGTGGTTTTTCCACACTAATACAAGTGCAAAAAGTATTTTTTCCACACTAATACAAGTGCAAAAGTGGTTTCCTGCACCAACACAAGTGCGAAAAGTGGTTTTTCAACACTAACACAAGTGCGAGAAGTGGTTTTTCAACACTAACACAAGTGCGAAAAGTGGTTTTTCAACACTAACACAAGTGCGAAAAGTGGTTTTTCAACACTAACACAAGTGCAAAAGTGGTTTCCTGCACCAACACAAGTGCGAAAAGTGGTTTTTCAACACGAACACAAGTGCGAAAAGTGGTTTTTCAACACTAACACAAGTGCGAAAAGTGGTTTTTCAACACTAACACAAGTGCGAAAAGTGGTTTTTCCACACTAATACAAGTGCAAAAGTGGTTTCCTGCACCGACACAAGTGCGAAAAGTGGTTTTTCAACACTAACACAAGTGCGAAAAGTGGTTTTTCTACACTAACACAAGTGCAAAAAGTGGTTTTTCCACACGAATACAAGTGCAAAAGTGGTTTCCTGCACCAACACAAGTGCAAAAAGTGGTTTTTCAACACTAACACAAGTGCGAAAAGTGGTTTTCAACACTATCACAAGTGCAAAAAGTGTTTTTTCCACACTAATACAAGTGCAAAAGTGGTTTCCTGCACCAACATAAGTGCTAAAAGTGGTTTTTCAACACTAACACAAGTGTGAAAAGTGGTTTGTCAACATTAACACAAGTGCGAAAAGTGGTTTTTCCACACTAATACAAGTGCACAAGTGGTTTCCTGCACCAACACAAGTGCGAAAAGTGGTTTTTCAACACTAACACAAGTGCGAAAAGTGGTTTTTCAACACTATCACAAGTGCAAAAAGTGTTTTTTCCACACTAATACAAGTGCAAAAGTGGTTTCCTGCACCAACACAAGTGCGAAAAGTGGTTTTTCAACACTAACACAAGTGTGAAAAGTGGTTTTTCAACACTAACACAAGTGCGAAAAGTGTTTTTTCCACACTAATACAAGTACAAAAGTGGTTTCCTGCACCAAGACAAGTGCGAAAAGTGGTTTTTCAACACTAACACAAGTGCGAAAAGTGGTTTTTCAACACTAACACAAGTGCGAAAAGTGTTTTTTCCACACTAATACAAGTGCGAAAAGTGGTTTTTACCACACTAATACAAGTGCAAAAGTGGTTTCCTGCACCAACACAAGTGTGAAAAGTGGTTTTTCAACACTAACACAAGTGCGAAAAGTGGTTTTTCTATACTAACACAAGTGCGAAAAGTGGTTTTTCCACACTAATACAAGTGCAAAAGTGGTTTCCTGCACCAACACAGGTGCGAAAAGTGGTTTTTCAACACTATCACAAGTGCAAAATGTGTTTTTTCCACACTAATACAAGTGCAAAAGTGGTTTCCTGCACCAACACAAGTGCGAAAAGTGGTTTTTCAACACTAACACAAGTGCGAAAAGTGGTTTTTCAACACTATCACAAGTGCAAAAAGTGTTTTTTCCACACTAATACAAGTGCAAAAGTGGTTTCCTGCACCAACACAAGTGCGAAAAGTGGTTTTTCAACACTAACACAAGTGCAAAATGTGGTTTTTCAACACTATCACGAGTGCAAAAAGTGTTTTTCCACACTAATACAAGTGCAAAAGTGGTTTCCTGCACCAACACAAGTGCGAAAAGTGGTTTTGCAACACTAACACAAGTGCGAAAAGTGGTTTTTCAACACTAACACAAGTGCGAAAAGTGGTTTTTCAACACTAACACAAGTGCGAAAAGTGGTTTTCCCACACTAATACAAGTGCAAAAGTGGTTTCCTGCACCAACACAGGTGCGAAAAGTGGTTTTTCAACACTAACACAAGTGCGAAAAGTGGTTTTTCAACACTAACACAAGTGCGAAAAGTGTTTTTCCACACTAATACAAGTGCAAAAGTGGTTTACTGCACCAACACAGGTGCGAAAAGTGGTTTTTCAACACTAACACAAGTGCGAAAAGTGGTTTTTCAACACTAACACAAGTGCGAAAAGTGGTTTTTTGCACACTAATACAAGTGGAAAAGTGGTTTCCTGCACCAACACAAGTGCAAAAAGTGGTTTTGCAACACTAACACAAGTGCGAAAAGTGGTTTTTCAACACTATCACAAGTGCGAAAAGTGGTTTTTCCACACTAATACAAGTGCAAAAGTGGTTTCCTGCACCAACACAAGTGCGAAAAGTGGTTTTTCAACACTAACACAAATGCGAAAAGTGGTTTTTCCACACTAATACAAGTGCAAAAGTGGTTTCCTGCACCAACACAAGTGCGAAAATTGGTTTTTCAACACTAACACAAGTGCGAAAAGTGGTTTTTCAACACTAACACAAGTGCGAAAAGTGGTTTTTCCACACTAATACAAGTGCAAAAGTAGTTTCCTGCACCAACACAAGTGCGAAAAGTCGTTTTTCAACACTAACACAAGTGCGAAAAGTGGTTTTTCAACACTATCACAAGTGCAAAAAGTGTTTTTTCCATACTAGTACAAGTGCAAAAGTGATTTCCTGCACCAACACAAGTGCGAAAAGTGGTTTTTCAACACTAACACAAGTGCGAAAAGTGGTTTTTCAACACTAACACAAGTGCGAAAAGTGGTTTTTCAACACTAACACAAGTGCAAAAAGTGGTTTTTCCACACTAATACAAGTGCAAAAAGTATTTTTTCCACACTAATACAAGTGCAAAAGTGGTTTCCTGCACCAACACAAGTGCGAAAAGTGGTTTTTCAACACTAACACAAGTGCGAGAGTGGTTTTTCAACACTAACACAAGTGCGAAAAGTGGTTTTTCAACACTAACACAAGTGCGAAAAGTGGTTTTTCAACACTAACACAAGTGCAAAAGTGGTTTCCTGCACCAACACAAGTGCGAAAAGTGGTTTTTCAACACGAACACAAGTGCGAAAAGTGGTTTTTCAACACTAACACAAGTGCGAAAAGTGGTTTTTCAACACTAACACAAGTGCGAAAAGTGGTTTTTCCACACTAATACAAGTGCAAAAGTGGTTTCCTGCACCGACACAAGTGCGAAAAGTGGTTTTTCAACACTAACACAAGTGCGAAAAGTGGTTTTTCTACACTAACACAAGTGCAAAAAGTGGTTTTTCCACACGAATACAAGTGCAAAAGTGGTTTCCTGCACCAACACAAGTGCAAAAAGTGGTTTTTCAACACTAACACAAGTGCGAAAAGTGGTTTTCAACACTATCACAAGTGCAAAAAGTGTTTTTTCCACACTAATACAAGTGCAAAAGTGGTTTCCTGCACCAACATAAGTGCTAAAAGTGGTTTTTCAACACTAACACAAGTGTGAAAAGTGGTTTGTCAACATTAACACAAGTGCGAAAAGTGGTTTTTCCACACTAATACAAGTGCACAAGTGGTTTCCTGCACCAACACAAGTGCGAAAAGTGGTTTTTCAACACTAACACAAGTGCGAAAAGTGGTTTTTCAACACTATCACAAGTGCAAAAAGTGTTTTTTCCACACTAATACAAGTGCAAAAGTGGTTTCCTGCACCAACACAAGTGCGAAAAGTGGTTTTTCAACACTAACACAAGTGTGAAAAGTGGTTTTTCAACACTAACACAAGTGCGAAAAGTGTTTTTTCCACACTAATACAAGTACAAAAGTGGTTTCCTGCACCAAGACAAGTGCGAAAAGTGGTTTTTCAACACTAACACAAGTGCGAAAAGTGGTTTTTCAACACTAACACAAGTGCGAAAAGTGTTTTTTCCACACTAATACAAGTGCGAAAAGTGGTTTTTACCACACTAATACAAGTGCAAAAGTGGTTTCCTGCACCAACACAAGTGTGAAAAGTGGTTTTTCAACACTAACACAAGTGCGAAAAGTGGTTTTTCTAGACTAACACAAGTGCGAAAAGTGGTTTTTCCACACTAATACAAGTGCAAAAGTGGTTTCCTGCACCAACACAGGTGCGAAAAGTGGTTTTTCAACACTATCACAAGTGCAAAATGTGTTTTTTCCACACTAATACAAGTGCAAAAGTGGTTTCCTGCACCAACACAAGTGCGAAAAGTGGTTTTTCAACACTAACACAAGTGCGAAAAGTGGTTTTTCAACACTATCACAAGTGCAAAAAGTGTTTTTTCCACACTAATACAAGTGCAAAAGTGGTTTCCTGCACCAACACAAGTGCGAAAAGTGGTTTTTCAACACTAACACAAGTGCAAAATGTGGTTTTTCAACACTATCACGAGTGCAAAAAGTGTTTTTCCACACTAATACAAGTGCAAAAGTGGTTTCCTGCACCAACACAAGTGCGAAAAGTGGTTTTTCAACACTAACACAAGTGCGAAAAGTGGTTTTTCAACACTAACACAAGTGCGAAAAGTGGTTTTTCAACACTAACACAAGTGCGAAAAGTGGTTTTCCCACACTAATACAAGTGCAAAAGTGGTTTCCTGCACCAACACAGGTGCGAAAAGTGGTTTTTCAACACTAACACAAGTGCGAAAAGTGGTTTTTCAACACTAACACAAGTGCGAAAAGTGTTTTTCCACACTAATACAAGTGCAAAAGTGGTTTACTGCACCAACACAGGTGCGAAAAGTGGTTTTTCAACACTAACACAAGTGCGAAAAGTGGTTTTTCAACACTAACACAAGTGCGAAAAGTGGTTTTTTGCACACTAATACAAGTGGAAAAGTGGTTTCCTGCACCAACACAAGTGCAAAAAGTGGTTTTGCAACACTAACACAAGTGCGAAAAGTGGTTTTTCAACACTATCACAAGTGCGAAAAGTGGATTTTTCCACACTAATACAAGTGCAAAAGTGGTTTCCTGCACCAACACAAGTGCGAAAATTGGTTTTTCAACACTAACACAAGTGCGAAAAGTGGTTTTTCAACACTAACACAAGTGCGAAAAGTGGTTTTTCCACACTAATACAAGTGCAAAAGTAGTTTCCTGCACCAACACAAGTGCGAAAAGTCGTTTTTCAACACTAACACAAGTGCGAAAAGTGGTTTTTCAACACTATCACAAGTGCAAAAAGTGTTTTTTCCATACTAGTACAAGTGCAAAAGTGATTTCCTGCACCAACACAAGTGCGAAAAGTGGTTTTTCAACACTAACACAAGTGCGAAAAGTGGTTTTTCAACACTAACACAAGTGCGAAAAGTGGTTTTTCAACACTAACACAAGTGCAAAAAGTGGTTTTTCCACACTAATACAAGTGCAAAAAGTATTTTTTCCACACTAATACAAGTGCAAAAGTGGTTTCCTGCACCAACACAAGTGCGAAAAGTGGTTTTTCAACACTAACACAAGTGCGAGAAGTGGTTTTTCAACACTAACACAAGTGCGAAAAGTGGTTTTTCAACACTAACACAAGTGCGAAAAGTGGTTTTTCAACACTAACACAAGTGCAAAAGTGGTTTCCTGCACCAACACAAGTGCGAAAAGTGGTTTTTCAACACGAACACAAGTGCGAAAAGTGGTTTTTCAACACTAACACAAGTGCGAAAAGTGGTTTTTCAACACTAACACAAGTGCGAAAAGTGGTTTTTCCACACTAATACAAGTGCAAAAGTGGTTTCCTGCACCGACACAAGTGCGAAAAGTGGTTTTTCAACACTAACACAAGTGCGAAAAGTGGTTTTTCTACACTAACACAAGTGCAAAAAGTGGTTTTTCCACACGAATACAAGTGCAAAAGTGGTTTCCTGCACCAACACAAGTGCAAAAAGTGGTTTTTCAACACTAACACAAGTGCGAAAAGTGGTTTCCAACACTATCACAAGTGCAAAAAGTGTTTTTTCCACACTAATACAAGTGCAAAAGTGGTTTCCTGCACCAACATAAGTGCTAAAAGTGGTTTTTCAACACTAACACAAGTGTGAAAAGTGGTTTGTCAACATTAACACAAGTGCGAAAAGTGGTTTTTCCACACTAATACAAGTGCACAAGTGGTTTCCTGCACCAACACAAGTGCGAAAAGTGGTTTTTCAACACTAACACAAGTGCGAAAAGTGGTTTTTCAACACTATCACAAGTGCAAAAAGTGTTTTTTCCACACTAATACAAGTGCAAAAGTGGTTTCCTGCACCAACACAAGTGCGAAAAGTGGTTTTTCAACACTAACACAAGTGTGAAAAGTGGTTTTTCAACACTAACACAAGTGCGAAAAGTGTTTTTTCCACACTAATACAAGTACAAAAGTGGTTTCCTGCACCAAGACAAGTGCGAAAAGTGGTTTTTCAACACTAACACAAGTGCGAAAAGTGGTTTTTCAACACTAACACAAGTGCGAAAAGTGTTTTTTCCACACTAATACAAGTGCGAAAAGTGGTTTTTACCACACTAATACAAGTGCAAAAGTGGTTTCCTGCACCAACACAAGTGTGAAAAGTGGTTTTTCAACACTAACACAAGTGCGAAAAGTGGTTTTTCTATACTAACACAAGTGCGAAAAGTGGTTTTTCCACACTAATACAAGTGCAAAAGTGGTTTCCTGCACCAACACAGGTGCGAAAAGTGGTTTTTCAACACTATCACAAGTGCAAAATGTGTTTTTTCCACACTAATACAAGTGCAAAAGTGGTTTCCTGCACCAACACAAGTGCGAAAAGTGGTTTTTCAACACTAACACAAGTGCGAAAAGTGGTTTTTCAACACTATCACAAGTGCAAAAAGTGTTTTTTCCACACTAATACAAGTGCAAAAGTGGTTTCCTGCACCAACACAAGTGCGAAAAGTGGTTTTTCAACACTAACACAAGTGCAAAATGTGGTTTTTCAACACTATCACGAGTGCAAAAAGTGTTTTTCCACACTAATACAAGTGCAAAAGTGGTTTCCTGCACCAACACAAGTGCGAAAAGTGGTTTTTCAACACTAACACAAGTGCGAAAAGTGGTTTTTCAACACTAACACAAGTGCGAAAAGTGGTTTTTCAACACTAACACAAGTGCGAAAAGTGGTTTTCCCACACTAATACAAGTGCAAAAGTGGTTTCCTGCACCAACACAGGTGCGAAAAGTGGTTTTTCAACACTAACACAAGTGCGAAAAGTGGTTTTTCAACACTAACACAAGTGCGAAAAGTGTTTTTCCACACTAATACAAGTGCAAAAGTGGTTTACTGCACCAACACAGGTGCGAAAAGTGGTTTTTCAACACTAACACAAGTGCGAAAAGTGGTTTTTCAACACTAACACAAGTGCGAAAAGTGGTTTTTTGCACACTAATACAAGTGGAAAAGTGGTTTCCTGCACCAACACAAGTGCAAAAAGTGGTTTTGCAATACTAACACAAGTGCGAAAAGTGGTTTTTCAACACTATCACAAGTGCGAAAAGTGGTTTTTCCACACTAATACAAGTGCAAAAGTGGTTTCCTGCACCAACACAAGTGCGAAAAGTGGTTTTTCAACACTAACACAAATGCGAAAAGTGGTTTTTCCACACTAATACAAGTGCAAAAGTGGTTTCCTGCACCAACACAAGTGCGAAAAGTGGTTTTTCAACACTAACGCATGTGCGAAAAGTGGTTTTTCAACACTAACACAAGTGCAAAAAGTGGTTTTTCCACACTAATACAAGTGCAAAAGTGGTTTCCTGCACCAACACAAGTGCGAAAAGTGGTTTTTCAACACTAACACAAGTACGAAAAGTGGTTTTTCAACACTATCACAAGTGCAAAAATTGTTTTTTCCACACTAATACAAGTGCAAAAGTGGTTTCCTGCACCAACACAAGTGCGAAAAGTGGTTTTTCAACACTAACACAAGTGCGAAAAGTGGTTTTTCAACACTATCACAAGTGCAAAAAGTGTTTTTTCCACACCAATACAAGTGCAATAGTGGTTTCCTGCACCAACACAAGTGCGAAAAGTGGTTTTTCAACACTAACACAAGTGCGAAAAGTGGTTTTTCAACACAAACACAAGTGCGAAAAGGGGTTTTTCAACACTAACACAAGTGCGAAAAGTGGTTTTGCAACACTAACACAAGTGCGAAAAGTGGTTTTTCAACACTAACACAAGTGCGAAAAGTGTTTTTTCCACACTAATACAAGTGCAAAAGTGGTTTCCTGCACCAACACAAGTGCGAAAAGTGGTTTTTCAACACTAACACAAGTGCGAGAAGTGGTTTTTCAACACTAACACAAGTGCGAAAAGTGGTTTTTCAACACTAACACAAGTGCGAAAAGTGGTTTTTCAACACTAACACAAGTGCAAAAGTGGTTTCCTGCACCAACACAAGTGCGAAAAGTGGTTTTTCAACACGAACACAAGTGCGAAAAGTGGTTTTTCAACACTAACACAAGTGCGAAAAGTGGTTTTTCAACACTAACACAAGTGCGAAAAGTGGTTTTTCCACACTAATACAAGTGCAAAAGTGGTTTCCTGCACCGACACAAGTGCGAAAAGTGGTTTTTCAACACTAACACAAGTGCGAAAAGTGGTTTTTCTACACTAACACAAGTGCAAAAAGTGGTTTTTCCACACGAATACAAGTGCAAAAGTGGTTTCCTGCACCAACACAAGTGCAAAAAGTGGTTTTTCAACACTAACACAAGTGCGAAAAGTGGTTTTCAACACTATCACAAGTGCAAAAAGTGTTTTTTCCACACTAATACAAGTGCAAAAGTGGTTTCCTGCACCAACATAAGTGCTAAAAGTGGTTTTTCAACACTAACACAAGTGTGAAAAGTGGTTTGTCAACATTAACACAAGTGCGAAAAGTGGTTTTTCCACACTAATACAAGTGCACAAGTGGTTTCCTGCACCAACACAAGTGCGAAAAGTGGTTTTTCAACACTAACACAAGTGCGAAAAGTGGTTTTTCAACACTATCACAAGTGCAAAAAGTGTTTTTTCCACACTAATACAAGTGCAAAAGTGGTTTCCTGCACCAACACAAGTGCGAAAAGTGGTTTTTCAACACTAACACAAGTGTGAAAAGTGGTTTTTCAACACTAACACAAGTGCGAAAAGTGTTTTTTCCACACTAATACAAGTACAAAAGTGGTTTCCTGCACCAAGACAAGTGCGAAAAGTGGTTTTTCAACACTAACACAAGTGCGAAAAGTGGTTTTTCAACACTAACACAAGTGCGAAAAGTGTTTTTTCCACACTAATACAAGTGCGAAAAGTGGTTTTTACCACACTAATACAAGTGCAAAAGTGGTTTCCTGCACCAACACAAGTGTGAAAAGTGGTTTTTCAACACTAACACAAGTGCGAAAAGTGGTTTTTCTATACTAACACAAGTGCGAAAAGTGGTTTTTCCACACTAATACAAGTGCAAAAGTGGTTTCCTGCACCAACACAGGTGCGAAAAGTGGTTTTTCAACACTATCACAAGTGCAAAATGTGTTTTTTCCACACTAATACAAGTGCAAAAGTGGTTTCCTGCACCAACACAAGTGCGAAAAGTGGTTTTTCAACACTAACACAAGTGCGAAAAGTGGTTTTTCCACACTATCACAAGTGCAAAAAGTGTTTTTTCCACACTAATACAAGTGCAAAAGTGGTTTCCTGCACCAACACAAGTGCGAAAAGTGGTTTTTCAACACTAACACAAGTGCAAAATGTGGTTTTTCAACACTATCACGAGTGCAAAAAGTGTTTTTCCACACTAATACAAGTGCAAAAGTGGTTTCCTGCACCAACACAAGTGCGAAAAGTGGTTTTTCAACACTAACACAAGTGCGAAAAGTGGTTTTTCAACACTAACACAAGTGCGAAAAGTGGTTTTTCAACACTAACACAAGTGCGAAAAGTGGTTTTCCCACACTAATACAAGTGCAAAAGTGGTTTCCTGCACCAACACAGGTGCGAAAAGTGGTTTTTCAACACTAACACAAGTGCGAAAAGTGGTTTTTCAACACTAACACAAGTGTGAAAAGTGTTTTTCCACACTAATACAAGTGCAAAAGTGGTTTACTGCACCAACACAGGTGCGAAAAGTGGTTTTTCAACACTAACACAAGTGCGAAAAGTGGTTTTTCAACACTAACACAAGTGCGAAAAGTGGTTTTTCAACACTATCACAAGTGCGAAAAGTGGTTTTTCCACACTAATACAAGTGCAAAAGTGGTTTCCTGCACCAACACAAGTGCGAAAAGTGGTTTTTCAACACTAACACAAATGCGAAAAGTGGTTTTTCCACACTAATACAAGTGCAAAAGTGGTTTCCTGCACCAACACAAGTGCGAAAAGTGGTTTTTCAACACTAACGCATGTGCGAAAAGTGGTTTTTCAACACTAACACAAGTGCAAAAAGTGGTTTTTCCACACTAATACAAGTGCAAAAGTGGTTTCCTGCACCAACACAAGTGCGAAAAGTGGTTTTTCAACACTAACACAAGTGCGAAAAGTGGTTTTTCAACACTATCACAAGTGCAAAAAGTGGTTTTTCCACACTAACACAAGTGCAAATGTGGTTTCCTGCACCAACACAAGTGCGAAAAGTGGTTTTTCAACACTAACACAAGTGCGAAAAGTGGTTTTTCAACACTAACATAAGTGCGAAAAGTGTTTTTTCCACACTAATACAAGTGCAAAAGTGGTTTCCTGCACCAACACAAGTGCGAAAAGTGGTTTTTCAACACTAACACAAGTGCGAAAAGTGGTTTTTCAACACTATCACGAGTGCAAAAAGTGTTTTTTCCACACTAATACAAGTGCAAAAGTGGTTTCCTGCACCAACACAAGTGCGAAAAGTGGTTTTTCAACACTAACACAAGTGCGAAAAGTGGTTTTTCAACACTAACACAAGTGCGAAAAGTGGTTTTTCAACACTAACACAAGTGCGAAAAGTGGGTTTTCCACACTAATACAAGTGCAAAAGTGGTTTCCTGCACCAACACAAGTGCGAAAAGTGGTTTTTCAACACTAACACAAGTGCGAAAAGTGGTTTTTCAACACTAACACAAGTGCGAAAGGTGGTTTTTCAACACTAACACAAGTGCGAAAAGTGGTTTTTCCACACAAATGCAAGTGCAAAAGTGGTTTCCTGCACCAACACAAGTGCGAAAAGTGGTTTTTCAACACTAACACAAGTGCGAAAAGTGGTTTTTCAACACTATCACGAGTGCAAAAAGTGTTTTTTCCACACTAATACAAGTGCAAAAGTGGTTTCCTGCACCAACACAAGTGCGAAAAGTGGTTTTTCAACACTAACACAAGTGCGAAAAGTGGTTTTTCAACACTAACACAAGTGCGAAAAGTGGTTTTTCAACACTAACACAAGTGCGAAAAGTGGTTTTCCCACACTAATACAAGTGCAAAAGTGGTTTCCTGCACCAACCCAAGTGCGAAAAGTCGTTTTTCAACATTAACATAAGTGCGAAAAGTGGTTTTTCAACACTATCACAAGTGCAAAAAGTGTTTTTTCCACACTAATACAAGTGCAAAAGTGGTTTCCTGCACCAACACAGGTGCGAAAAGTGGTTTTTCAACACTAACACAAGTGCGAAAAGTGGTTTTTCAACACTAACACAAGTGCGAAAAGTGTTTTTTCCACACTAATACAAGTGCAAAAGTGGTTTACTGCACCAACACAGGTGCGAAAAGTGGTTTTTCAACACTAACACAAGTGCGAAAAGTGGTTTTTCAACACTAACACAAGTGCGAAAAGTGGTTTTTTGCACATTAATACAAGTGGAAAAGTGGTTTCCTGCACCAACACAAGTGCGAAAAGTGGTTTTTCAACACTAACACAAGTGCGAAAAGTGGTTTTTCAACACTATCACAGGTGCGAAAAGTGGTTTTTCCACACTAATACAAGTGCAAAAGTGGTTTCCTGCACCAACACAAGTGCGAAAAGTGGTTTTTCAACACTAACACAAATGCGAAAAGTGGTTTTTCCACACTAATACAAGTGCAAAAGTGGTTTCCTGCACCAACACAAGTGCGAAAAGTGGTTTTTCAACACTAACACATGTGCGAAAAGTGGTTTTTCAACACTAACACAAGTGCGAAAAGTGGTTTTTCCACACTAATACAAGTGCAAAAGTGGTTTCCTGCACCAACACAAGTGCGAAAAGTGGTTTTTCAACACTAACACAAGTGCGAAAAGTGGTTTTTCAACACTATCACAAGTGCAAAAAGTGGTTTTTCCACACTAATACAAGTGCAAAAGTGGTTTCCTGCACCAACACAAGTGCAAAAAGTGGTTTTTCAACACTAACACAAGTGCGAAAAGTGGTTTTTCAACACTAACATAAGTGCGAAAAGTGTTTTTTCCACACTAATACAAGTGCAAAAGTGGTTTCCTGCACCAACACAAGTGCGAAAAGTGGTTTTTCAACACTAACACAAGTGCGAAAAGTGGTTTTTCAACACTATCACGAGTGCAAAAAGTGTTTTTTCCACACTAATACAAGTGCAAAAGTGGTTTCCTGCACCAACACAAGTGCGAAAAGTGGTTTTTCAACACTAACACAAGTGCGAAAAGTGGTTTTTCAACACTAACACAAGTGCGAAAAGTGGTTTTTCAACACTAACACAAGTGCGAAAAGTGGTTTTTCCACACTAATACAAGTGCAAAAGTGGTTTCCTGCACCAACACAAGTGCGAAAAGTGGTTTTTCAACACTAACACAAGTGCGAAAAGTGGTTTTTCAACACTATCACAAGTGCAAAAAGTGTTTTTTCCACACTAATACAAGTGCAAAAGTGGTTTCCTGCACCAACACAAGTGCGAAAAGTGGTTTTTCAACACTAACACAAGTGCAAAAAGTGTTTTTTCAACACTATCACAAGTGCAAAAAGTGTTTTTTCCACACTAATACAAGTGCAAAAGTGGTTTCCTGCACCAACACAACTGTGAAAAGTGGTTTCCTGCACCAACACAACTGTGAAAAGTTGTTTTTCAACACTCCCGCAAGTGCGAAAAGTGGTTTTTCCACACTAATCAAGTGCAAAATTGGTTTCCTGCACCAACACAAGTGCGAAAAGTGGTTTTTCAACACTAACACAAGTGCGAAAAGTGGTTTTTCAACACTATCACAAGTGCAAAAAGTGTTGTTTCCACACCAATACAAGTGCAATAGTGGTTTCCTGCACCAACACAGGTGCGAAAAGTGGTTTTTCAACGCTAACACAAGTGCGAAAAGTGGTTTTTCAACACTAACACAAGTGCGAAAAGTGTTTTTTCCACACTAATACAAGTGCAAAAGTGGTTTACTGCACCAACTCAGGTGCGAAAAGTGGTTTTTCAACACTAACACAAGTGCGAAAAGTGGTTTTTCAACACTAACACAAGTGCGAAAAGTGGTTTTTTGCACACTAATACAAGTGGAAAAGTGGTTTCCTGCACCAACACAAGTGCGAAAAGTGGTTTTTCAACACTAACACAAGTGCGAAAAGTGGTTTTTCAACACTATCACAAGTGCGAAAAGTGGTTTTTCCACACTAATACAAGTGCAAAAGTGGTTTCCTGCACCAACACAAGTGCGAAAAGTGGTTTTTCAACACTAACACAAATGCGAAAAGTGGTTTTTCCACACTAATACAAGTGCAAAAGTGGTTTCCTGCACCAACACAAGTGCGAAAAGTGGATTTTCAACACTAACACATGTGCGAAAAGTGGTTTTTCAACACTAACACAAGTGCGAAAAGTGGTTTTTCCACACTAATACAAGTGCAAAAGTGGTTTCCTGCACCAACACAAGTGCGAAAAGTGGTTTTTCAACACTAACACAAGTGCGAAAAGTGGTTTTTCAACACTATCACAAGTGCAAAAAGTGGTTTTTCCACACTAATACAAGTGCAAAAGTGGTTTCCTGCACCAACACAAGTGCGAAAAGTGGTTTTTCAACACTAACACAAGTGCGAAAAGTGGTTTTTCAACACTAACATAAGTGCGAAAAGTGTTTTTTCCACACTAATACAAGTGCAAAAGTGGTTTCCTGCACCAACACAAGTGCGAAAAGTGGTTTTTCAACACTAACACAAGTGCGAAAAGTGGTTTTTCAACACCAACACAAGTGCGAAAAGTATTTTTTCCACACTAATACAAGTGCAAAAGTGGTTTCCTGCACCAACACAAGTGCGAAAAGTGGTTTTTCAACACTAACACAAGTGCGAAAAGTGGTTTTTCAACACTATCACGAGTGCAAAAAGTGTTTTTTCCACACTAATACAAGTGCAAAAGTGGTTTCCTGCACCAACACAAGTGCGAAAAGTGGTTTTTCACCACTAACACAAGTGCGAAAATGGTTTTTTAACACTAACACAAGTGCGAAAAGTGGTTTTTCAACACTAACACAAGTGCAAAAAGTGGGTTTTCCACACTAATACAAGTGCAAAAGTGGTTTCCTGCACCAACACAAGTGCGAAAAGTGGTTTTTCAACACTAACACAAGTACAAAAAGTGGTTTTTCAACACTATCACAAGTGCAAAAATTGTTTTTTCCACACTAATACAAGTGCAAAAGTGGTTTCCTGCACCAACACAAGTGCGAAAAGTGGTTTTTCAACACTAACACAAGTGCGAAAAGTGGTTTTTCAACACTATCACAAGTGCAAAAAGTGTTTTGTCCACACCAATACAAGTGCAATAGTGGTTTCCTGCACCAACACAAGTGCGAAAAGTGGTTTTTCAACACTAACACAAGTGCGAAAAGGGGTTATTCAACACTAACACAAGTGCGAAAAGTGGTTTTGCAACACTAACACAAGTGCGAAAAGTGGTTTTTCAACACGAACACAAGTGCGAAAGTGTTTTTTCCACACTAAGGCAAGTGCAAAAGTGGTTTCCTGCAACAACACAAGTGCGAAAAGTGGTTTTTCAACACTAACACAAGTGCAAAAAGTGGTTTTTCAACACTAACACAAGTGCGAAAAGTGGTTTTTCAACACTAACACAAGTGCGAAAAGTGGTTTTTCAACACTATCACAAGTGCAAAAAGTGTTTTTTCCACACTAATACAAGTGCAAAAGTGGTTTCCTGCATCAACACAAGTGCGAAAAGTGGTTTTTCCACACTAACACAAGTGCGAAAAGTGGTTTTTCAACACTAACACAAGTGCGATAAGTGGTTTTTCAACACTATCACAAGTGCAAAAAGTGTTTTTTCCACACTAATACAAGTGCAAAAGTGGTTTCCTGCACCAACACAAGTGCGAAAAGTGGTTTTTCAACACTAACACAAGTGCGAAAAGTGGTTTTTCAACACTATCACAAGTGCAAAAAGTGTTTTTTCCACACTAATACAAGTGCAAAAGTGGTTTCCTGCACCAACACAAGTGCGAAAATTGGTTTTTCAACACTAACACAAGTGCGAAAAGTGGTTTTTCAACACTATCACGAGTGCAAAAAGTGTTTTTTCCACACTAATACAAGTGCAAAAGTGGTTTCCTGCACCAACACAAGTGCGAAAAGTGGTTTTTCAACACTAACACAAGTGCGAAAAGTGGTTTTTCAACACTAACACAAGTGCGAAAAGTGGTTTTTCAACACTAACACAAGTGCGAAAAGTGGTTTTCCCACACTAATACAAGTGCAAAAGTGGTTTCCTGCACCAACCCAAGTGCGAAAAGTCGTTTTTCAACATTAACATAAGTGCGAAAAGTGGTTTTTCAACACTATCACAAGTGCAAAAAGTGTTTTTTCCACACTAATACAAGTGCAAAAGTGGTTTCCTGCACCAACACAGGTGCGAAAAGTGGTTTTTCAACACTAACACAAGTGCGAAAAGTGGTTTTTCAACACTAACACAAGTGCGAAAAGTGTTTTTTCCACACTAATACAAGTGCAAAAGTGGTTTACTGCACCAACACAGGTGCGAAAAGTGGTTTTTCAACACTAACACAAGTGCGAAAAGTGGTTTTTCAACACTAACACAAGTGCGAAAAGTGGTTTTTTGCACACTAATACAAGTGGAAAAGTGGTTTCCTGCACCAACACAAGTGTGAAAAGTGGTTTTTCAACACTAACACAAGTGCGAAAAGTGGTTTTTCAACACTATCACAGGTGCGAAAAGTGGTTTTTCCACACTAATACAAGTGCAAAAGTGGTTTCCTGCACCAACACAAGTGCGAAAAGTGGTTTTTCAACACTAACACAAATGCGAAAAGTGGTTTTTCCACACTAATACAAGTGCAAAAGTGGTTTCCTGCACCAACACAGGTGCGAAAAGTGTTTTCAACACTAACACATGTGCGAAAAGTGGTTTTTCAACACTAACACAAGTGCGAAAAGTGGTTTTTCCACACTAATACAAGTGCAAAAGTGGTTTCCTGCACCAACACAAGTGCGAAAAGTGGTTTTTCAACACTAACACAAGTGCGAAAAGTGGTTTTTCAACACTATCACAAGTGCAAAAAGTGGTTTTTCCACACTAATACAAGTGCAAAAGTGGTTTCCTGCACCAACACAAGTGCGAAAAGTGGTTTTTCAACACTAACACAAGTGCGAAAAGTGGTTCTCCAACACTAACATAAGTGCGAAAAGTGTTTTTTCCACACTAATACAAGTGCAAAAGTGGTTTCCTGCACCAACACAAGTGCGAAAAGTGGTTTTTCAACACTATCACAAGTGCAAAAAGTGGTTTTTCCACACTAATACAAGTGCAAAAGTGGTTTCCTGCACCAACACAAGTGCGAAAAGTGGTTTTTCAACACTAACACAAGTGCGAAAAGTGGTTTTTCAACACTAACATAAGTGCGAAAAGTGTTTTTTCCACACTAATACAAGTGCAAAAGTGGTTTCCTGCACCAACACAAGTGCGAAAAGTGGTTTTTCAACACTAACACAAGTGCAAAAAGTGGTTTTTCAACACTAACACAAGTGCGAAAAGTGTTTATCCACACTAATACAAGTGCAAAAGTGGTTTCCTGCACCAACACAAGTGCGAAAAGTGGTTTTTCAACACTAACACAAGTGCAAAAAGTGGTTTTTCAACACTAACACAAGTGCGAAAAGTGTTTTTTCCACACTAATACAAGTGCAAAAGTGGTTTCCTGCACCAACACAAGTGCGAAAAGTGGTTTTTCAACACTGACACAAGTGCGAAAAGTGGTTTTTCAACACTATCACGAGTGCAAAAAGTGTTTTTTCCACACTAATACAAGTGCGAAAAGTGGTTTCCTGCACCAACACAAGTGCGAAAAGTGGTTTTTCAACACTAACACAAGTGCGAAAAGTGGTTTTTCAACACTAACACAAGTGCAAAACTGGTTTTTCAACACTAACACAAGTGCGAAAAGTGGTTTTTCAACACTAACACAAGTGCGAAAAGTGGTTTTTCATCACTATCACAAGTGCAAAAAGTGTTTTTTCCACACTAGTACAAGTGCAAAAGTGGTTTCCTGCACCAACACAAGTGCGAAAAGTGTTTTTTCAACACTAACACAAGTGCGAAAAGTGGTTTTTCAACACTAACACAAGTGTGAAAAGTGGTTTTTCCACACTAATACAAGTGCAAAAGTGGTTTCCTGCACCAACACAAGTGCGAAATGTAGTTTTTCAACACTAACACAAGTGCGAAAAGTGGTTTTTCAACACTATCACAAGTGCAAAAAGTGTTTTTTCCACACTAGTACAAGTGCAAAAGTGGTTTCCTGCACCAACACAAGTGCGAAAAGTGGTTTTTCAACACTAACACAAGTGCGAAAAGTGGTTTTTCAACACTATCACAAGTGCAAAAAGTGTTTTTTCCACACTAATACAAGTGCAAAAGTGGTTTCCTGCACCAACACAAGTACGAAAAGTGGTTTTTCAACACTAACACAAGTGCGAAAAGTAGTTTTTCAACACGAACACAAGTGCGAAAGTGTTTTTTCCACACTAATACAAGTGCAAAAGTGGTTTCCTGCAACAACACAAGTGCGAAAAGTGGTTTTTCAACACTAACACAAGTGCAAAAAGTGGTTTTTCAACACTAACACAAGTGCGAAAAGTGGTTTTTCAACACTAACACAAGTGCGAAAAGTGGTTTTTCAACACTATCACAAGTGCGAAAAGTGGTTTTTCAACTCTAACACAAGTGCGAAAAGTGGTTTTTTGCACACTAATACAAGTGGAAAAGTGGTTTCCTGCACCAACACAAGTGCGAAAAGCGGTTTTTCAACACTAACACAAGTGCGAAAAGTGGTTTTTCAACACTATCACAGGTGCGAAAAGTGGTTTTTCCACACTAATACAAGTGCAAAAGTGGTTTCCTGCACCAACACAAGTGCGAAAAGTGGTTTTTCAACACTAACACAAATGCGAAAAGTGGTTTTTCCACACTAATGCAAGTGCAAAAGTGGTTTCCTGCACCAACACAAGTGCGAAAAGTGGTTTTTCAACACTAACACATGTGCAAAAAGTGGTTTTTCAACACTAACACAAGTGCGAAAAGTGGTTTTTCCACACTAATACAAGTGCAAAAGTGGTTTCCTGCACCAACACAAGTGCGAAAAGTGGTTTTTCAACACTAACACAAGTGCGAAAAGTGGTTTTTCAACACTATCACAAGTGCAAAAAGTGGTTTTTCCACACTAATACAAGTGCAAAAGTGGTTTCCTGCACCAACACAAGTGCGAAAAGTGGTTTTTCAACACTAACACAAGTGCGAAAAGTGGTTTTTCAACACTAACATAAGTGCGAAAAGTGTTTTTTCCACACTAATACAAGTGCAAAAGTGGTTTCCTGCACCAACACAAGTGCGAAAAGTGGTTTTTCAACACTATCACAAGTGCAAAAAGTGGTTTTTCCACACTAATACAAGTGCAAAAGTGGTTTCCTGCACCAACACAAGTGCGAAAAGTGGTTTTTCAACACTAACACAAGTGCGAAAAGTGGTTTTTCAACACTATCACGAGTGCAAAAAGTGTTTTTTCCACACTAATACAAGTGCGAAAAGTGGTTTCCTGCACCAACACAAGTGCAAAAAGTGGTTTTTCAACACTAACACAAGTGCGAAAAATGTTTTTTCCACACTAATACAAGTGCAAAAGTGGTTTCCTGCACCAACACAAGTGCGAAAAGTGGTTTTTCAACACTAACACAAGTGCGAAAAGTGGTTTTTCAACACTATCACGAGTGCAAAAAGTGTTTTTTCCACACTAATACAAGTGCGAAAAGTGGTTTCCTGCACCAACACAACTGCGAAAAGTGGTTTTTCAACACTAACACAAGTGCGAAAAGTGGTTTTTCAACACTAACACAAGTGCAAAACTGGTTTTTCAACACTAACACAAGTGCGAAAAGTGGTTTTTCAACACTAACACAAGTGCGAAAAGTGGTTTTTCATCACTATCACAAGTGCAAAAAGTGTTTTTTCCACACTAGTACAAGTGCAAAAGTGGTTTCCTGCACCAACACAAGTTCGAAAAGTGTTTTTTCAACACTAACACAAGTGCGAAAAGTGGTTTTTCAACACTAACACAAGTGTGAAAAGTGGTTTTTCCACACTAATACAAGTGCAAAAGTGGTTTCCTGCACCAACACAAGTGCGAAATGTAGTTTTTCAACACTAACACAAGTGCGAAAAGTGGTTTTTCAACACTATCACAAGTGCAAAAAGTGTTTTTTCCACACTAGTACAAGTGCAAAAGTGGTTTCCTGCACCAACACAAGTGCGAAAAGTGGTTTTTCAACACTAACACAAGTGCGAAAAGCGGTTTTTCAACACTAACACAAGTGCGAAAAGTGGTTTTTCAACACTATCACAGGTGCGAAAAGTGGTTTTTCCACACTAATACAAGTGCAAAAGTGGTTTCCTGCACCAACACAAGTGCGAAAAGTGGTTTTTCAACACTAACACAAATGCGAAAAGTGGTTTTTCCACACTAATGCAAGTGCAAAAGTGGTTTCCTGCACCAACACAAGTGCGAAAAGTGGTTTTTCAACACTAACACATGTGCAAAAAGTGGTTTTTCAACACTAACACAAGTGCGAAAAGTGGTTTTGCCACACTAATACAAGTGCAAAAGTGGTTTCCTGCACCAACACAAGTGCGAAAAGTGGTTTTTCAACACTAACACAAGTGCGAAAAGTGGTTTTTCAACACTATCACAAGTGCAAAAAGTGGTTTTTCCACACTAATACAAGTGCAAAAGTGGTTTCCTGCACCAACACAAGTGCGAAAAGTGGTTTTTCAACACTAACACAAGTGCGAAAAGTGGTTTTTCAACACTAACATAAGTGCGAAAAGTGTTTTTTCCACACTAATACAAGTGCAAAAGTGGTTTCCTGTACCAACACAAGTGCGAAAAGTGGTTTTTCAACACTATCACAAGTGCAAAAAGTGGTTTTTCCACACTAATACAAGTGCAAAAGTGGTTTCCTGCACCAACACAAGTGCGAAAAGTGGTTTTTCAACACTAACACAAGTGCGAAAAGTGGTTTTTCAACACTAACATAAGTGCGAAAAGTGTTTTTTCCACACTAATACAAGTGCAAAAGTGGTTTCCTGCACCAACACAAGTGCGAAAAGTGGTTTTTCAACACTAACACAAGTGCAAAAAGTGGTTTTTCAACACTAACACAAGTGCGAAAAGTGTTTTTTCCACACTAATACAAGTGCAAAAGTGGTTTCCTGCACCAACACAAGTGCGAAAAGTGGTTTTTCAACACTAACACAAGTGCGAAAAGTGGTTTTTCAACACTATCACGAGTGCAAAAAGTGTTTTTTCCACACTAATACAAGTGCGAAAAGTGGTTTCCTGCACCAACACAACTGCGAAAAGTGGTTTTTCAACACTAACACAAGTGCGAAAAGTGGTTTTTCAACACTAACACAAGTGCAAAACTGGTTTTTCAACACTAACACAAGTGCGAAAAGTGGTTTTTCAACACTAACACAAGTGCGAAAAGTGGTTTTTCATCACTATCACAAGTGCAAAAAGTGTTTTTTCCACACTAGTACAAGTGCAAAAGTGGTTTCCTGCACCAACACAAGTTCCAAAAGTGTTTTTTCAACACTAACACAAGTGCGAAAAGTGGTTTTTCAACACTAACACAAGTGTGAAAAGTGGTTTTTCCACACTAATACAAGTGCAAAAGTGGTTTCCTGCACCAACACAAGTGCGAAATGTAGTTTTTCAACACTAACACAAGTGCGAAAAGTGGTTTTTCAACACTATCACAAGTGCAAAAAGTGTTTTTTCCACACTAGTACAAGTGCAAAAGTGGTTTCCTGCACCAACACAAGTGCGAAAAGTGGTTTTTCAACACTAACACAAGTGCGAAATGTGGTTTTTCAACACTATCACAAGTGCAAAAAGTGTTTTTTCCACACTAATACAAGTGCAAAAGTGGTTTCCTGCACCAACACAAGTACGAAAAGTGGTTTTTCAACACTAACACAAGTGCGAAAAGTAGTTTTTCAACACGAACACAAGTGCGAAAGTGTTTTTCCACACTAATGCAAGTGCAAAAGTGGTTTCCTGCAACAACACAAGTGCGAAAAGTGGTTTTTCAACACTAACACAAGTGCAAAAAGTGGTTTTTCAACACTAACACAAGTGCGAAAAGTGGTTTTTCAACACTAACACAAGTGCGAAAAGTGGTTTTTCAACACTATCACAAGTGCAAAAAGTGTTTTTTCCACACTAATACAAGTGCAAAAGTGGTTTCCTGCATCAACACAAGTGCGAAAAATGGTTTTTCCACACTAACACAAGTGCGAAAAATGGTTTTTCAACACTAACACAAGTGCGAAAAGTGGTTTTTCAACACTATCACAAGTGCAAAAAGTGTTTTTTCCACACTAATACAAGTGCAAAAGTGGTTTCCTGCACCAACACAAGTGCGATAAGTGGTTTTTCAACACTAACACAAGTGCGAAAAGTGGTTTTTCAACACTATCACAAGTGCAAAAAGTGTTTTTTCCACACTAATACAAGTGCAAAAGTGGTTTCCTGCACCAACACAAGTGCGAAAATTGGTTTTTCAACACTAACACAAGTGCGAAAAGTGGTTTTTCAACACTAACACAAGTGCGAAAAGTGGTTTTTCCACACTAATACAAGTGCAAAAGTAGTTTCCTGCACCAACACAAGTGCGAAAAGTCGTTTTTCAACACTAACACAAGTGCGAAAAGTGGTTTTTCAACACTATCACAAGTGCAAAAAGTGTTTTTTCCATACTAGTACAAGTGCAAAAGTGATTTCCTGCACCAACACAAGTGCGAAAAGTGGTTTTTCAACACTAACACAAGTGCGAAAAGTGGTTTTTCAACACTAACACAAGTGCGAAAAGTGGTTTTTCAACACTAACACAAGTGCAAAAAGTGGTTTTTCCACACTAATACAAGTGCAAAAAGTATTTTTTCCACACTAATACAAGTGCAAAAGTGGTTTCCTGCACCAACACAAGTGCGAAAAGTGGTTTTTCAACACTAACACAAGTGCGAGAAGTGGTTTTTCAACACTAACACAAGTGCGAAAAGTGGTTTTTCAACACTAACACAAGTGCGAAAAGTGGTTTTTCAACACTAACACAAGTGCAAAAGTGGTTTCCTGCACCAACACAAGTGCGAAAAGTGGTTTTTCAACACGAACACAAGTGCGAAAAGTGGTTTTTCAACACTAACACAAGTGCGAAAAGTGGTTTTTCAACACTAACACAAGTGCGAAAAGTGGTTTTTCCACACTAATACAAGTGCAAAAGTGGTTTCCTGCACCGACACAAGTGCGAAAAGTGGTTTTTCAACACTAACACAAGTGCGAAAAGTGGTTTTTCTACACTAACACAAGTGCAAAAAGTGGTTTTTCCACACGAATACAAGTGCAAAAGTGGTTTCCTGCACCAACACAAGTGCAAAAAGTGGTTTTTCAACACTAACACAAGTGCGAAAAGTGGTTTTCAACACTATCACAAGTGCAAAAAGTGTTTTTTCCACACTAATACAAGTGCAAAAGTGGTTTCCTGCACCAACATAAGTGCTAAAAGTGGTTTTTCAACACTAACACAAGTGTGAAAAGTGGTTTGTCAACATTAACACAAGTGCGAAAAGTGGTTTTTCCACACTAATACAAGTGCACAAGTGGTTTCCTGCACCAACACAAGTGCGAAAAGTGGTTTTTCAACACTAACACAAGTGCGAAAAGTGGTTTTTCAACACTATCACAAGTGCAAAAAGTGTTTTTTCCACACTAATACAAGTGCAAAAGTGGTTTCCTGCACCAACACAAGTGCGAAAAGTGGTTTTTCAACACTAACACAAGTGTGAAAAGTGGTTTTTCAACACTAACACAAGTGCGAAAAGTGTTTTTTCCACACTAATACAAGTACAAAAGTGGTTTCCTGCACCAAGACAAGTGCGAAAAGTGGTTTTTCAACACTAACACAAGTGCGAAAAGTGGTTTTTCAACACTAACACAAGTGCGAAAAGTGTTTTTTCCACACTAATACAAGTGCGAAAAGTGGTTTTTACCACACTAATACAAGTGCAAAAGTGGTTTCCTGCACCAACACAAGTGTGAAAAGTGGTTTTTCAACACTAACACAAGTGCGAAAAGTGGTTTTTCTATACTAACACAAGTGCGAAAAGTGGTTTTTCCACACTAATACAAGTGCAAAAGTGGTTTCCTGCACCAACACAGGTGCGAAAAGTGGTTTTTCAACACTATCACAAGTGCAAAATGTGTTTTTTCCACACTAATACAAGTGCAAAAGTGGTTTCCTGCACCAACACAAGTGCGAAAAGTGGTTTTTCAACACTAACACAAGTGCGAAAAGTGGTTTTTCAACACTATCACAAGTGCAAAAAGTGTTTTTTCCACACTAATACAAGTGCAAAAGTGGTTTCCTGCACCAACACAAGTGCGAAAAGTGGTTTTTCAACACTAACACAAGTGCAAAATGTGGTTTTTCAACACTATCACGAGTGCAAAAAGTGTTTTTCCACACTAATACAAGTGCAAAAGTGGTTGCCTGCACCAACACAAGTGCGAAAAGTGGTTTTGCAACACTAACACAAGTGCGAAAAGTGGTTTTTCAACACTAACACAAGTGCGAAAAGTGGTTTTTCAACACTAACACAAGTGCGAAAAGTGGTTTTCCCACACTAATACAAGTGCAAAAGTGGTTTCCTGCACCAACACAGGTGCGAAAAGTGGTTTTTCAACACTAACACAAGTGCGAAAAGTGGTTTTTCAACACTAACACAAGTGCGAAAAGTGTTTTTCCACACTAATACAAGTGCAAAAGTGGTTTACTGCACCAACACAGGTGCGAAAAGTGGTTTTTCAACACTAACACAAGTGCGAAAAGTGGTTTTTCAACACTAACACAAGTGCGAAAAGTGGTTTTTTGCACACTAATACAAGTGGAAAAGTGGTTTCCTGCACCAACACAAGTGCAAAAAGTGGTTTTGCAACACTAACACAAGTGCGAAAAGTGGTTTTTCAACACTATCACAAGTGCGAAAAGTGGTTTTTCCACACTAATACAAGTGCAAAAGTGGTTTCCTGCACCAACACAAGTGCGAAAAGTGGTTTTTCAACACTAACACAAATGCGAAAAGTGGTTTTTCCACACTAATACAAGTGCAAAAGTGGTTTCCTGCACCAACACAAGTGCGAAAATTGGTTTTTCAACACTAACACAAGTGCGAAAAGTGGTTTTTCAACACTAACACAAGTGCGAAAAGTGGTTTTTCCACACTAATACAAGTGCAAAAGTAGTTTCCTGCACCAACACAAGTGCGAAAAGTCGTTTTTCAACACTAACACAAGTGCGAAAAGTGGTTTTTCAACACTATCACAAGTGCAAAAAGTGTTTTTTCCATACTAGTACAAGTGCAAAAGTGATTTCCTGCACCAACACAAGTGCGAAAAGTGGTTTTTCAACACTAACACAAGTGCGAAAAGTGGTTTTTCAACACTAACACAAGTGCGAAAAGTGGTTTTTCAACACTAACACAAGTGCAAAAAGTGGTTTTTCCACACTAATACAAGTGCAAAAAGTATTTTTTCCACACTAATACAAGTGCAAAAGTGGTTTCCTGCACCAACACAAGTGCGAAAAGTGGTTTTTCAACACTAACACAAGTGCGAGAAGTGGTTTTTCAACACTAACACAAGTGCGAAAAGTGGTTTTTCAACACTAACACAAGTGCGAAAAGTGGTTTTTCAACACTAACACAAGTGCAAAAGTGGTTTCCTGCACCAACACAAGTGCGAAAAGTGGTTTTTCAACACGAACACAAGTGCGAAAAGTGGTTTTTCAACACTAACACAAGTGCGAAAAGTGGTTTTTCAACACTAACACAAGTGCGAAAAGTGGTTTTTCCACACTAATACAAGTGCAAAAGTGGTTTCCTGCACCGACACAAGTGCGAAAAGTGGTTTTTCAACACTAACACAAGTGCGAAAAGTGGTTTTTCTACACTAACACAAGTGCAAAAAGTGGTTTTTCCACACGAATACAAGTGCAAAAGTGGTTTCCTGCACCAACACAAGTGCAAAAAGTGGTTT
This sequence comes from Myxine glutinosa, assembly GCF_964187855.1. Lineage (NCBI taxonomy): Eukaryota > Metazoa > Chordata > Myxini > Myxiniformes > Myxinidae > Myxine > Myxine glutinosa. Next base: position 47,041 of record NW_027617208.1, on the reverse strand, counting down.
TTCAACACTAACACAAGTGCGAAAAGTGGTTTTCAACACTATCACAAGTGCAAAAAGTGTTTTTTCCACACTAATACAAGTGCAAAAGTGGTTTCCTGCACCAACATAAGTGCTAAAAGTGGTTTTTCAACACTAACACAAGTGTGAAAAGTGGTTTGTCAACATTAACACAAGTGCGAAAAGTGGTTTTTCCACACTAATACAAGTGCACAAGTGGTTTCCTGCACCAACACAAGTGCGAAAAGTGGTTTTTCAACACTAACACAAGTGCGAAAAGTGGTTTTTCAACACTATCACAAGTGCAAAAAGTGTTTTTTCCACACTAATACAAGTGCAAAAGTGGTTTCCTGCACCAACACAAGTGCGAAAAGTGGTTTTTCAACACTAACACAAGTGTGAAAAGTGGTTTTTCAACACTAACACAAGTGCGAAAAGTGTTTTTTCCACACTAATACAAGTACAAAAGTGGTTTCCTGCACCAAGACAAGTGCGAAAAGTGGTTTTTCAACACTAACACAAGTGCGAAAAGTGGTTTTTCAACACTAACACAAGTGCGAAAAGTGTTTTTTCCACACTAATACAAGTGCGAAAAGTGGTTTTTACCACACTAATACAAGTGCAAAAGTGGTTTCCTGCACCAACACAAGTGTGAAAAGTGGTTTTTCAACACTAACACAAGTGCGAAAAGTGGTTTTTCTATACTAACACAAGTGCGAAAAGTGGTTTTTCCACACTAATACAAGTGCAAAAGTGGTTTCCTGCACCAACACAGGTGCGAAAAGTGGTTTTTCAACACTATCACAAGTGCAAAATGTGTTTTTTCCACACTAATACAAGTGCAAAAGTGGTTTCCTGCACCAACACAAGTGCGAAAAGTGGTTTTTCAACACTAACACAAGTGCGAAAAGTGGTTTTTCAACACTATCACAAGTGCAAAAAGTGTTTTTTCCACACTAATACAAGTGCAAAAGTGGTTTCCTGCACCAACACAAGTGCGAAAAGTGGTTTTTCAACACTAACACAAGTGCAAAATGTGGTTTTTCAACACTATCACGAGTGCAAAAAGTGTTTTTCCACACTAATACAAGTGCAAAAGTGGTTTTCCCACACTAATACAAGTGCAAAAGTGGTTTCCTGCACCAACACAGGTGCGAAAAGTGGTTTTTCAACACTAACACAAGTGCGAAAAGTGGTTTTTCAACACTAACACAAGTGCGAAAAGTGTTTTTCCACACTAATACAAGTGCAAAAGTGGTTTACTGCACCAACACAGGTGCGAAAAGTGGTTTTTCAACACTAACACAAGTGCGAAAAGTGGTTTTTCAACACTAACACAAGTGCGAAAAGTGGTTTTTTGCACACTAATACAAGTGGAAAAGTGGTTTCCTGCACCAACACAAGTGCAAAAAGTGGTTTTGCAACACTAACACAAGTGCGAAAAGTGGTTTTTCAACACTATCACAAGTGCGAAAAGTGGTTTTTCCACACTAATACAAGTGCAAAAGTGGTTTCCTGCACCAACACAAGTGCGAAAAGTGGTTTTTCAACACTAACACAAATGCGAAAAGTGGTTTTTCCACACTAATACAAGTGCAAAAGTGGTTTCCTGCACCAACACAAGTGCGAAAAGTGGTTTTTCAACACTAACGCATGTGCGAAAAGTGGTTTTTCAACACTAACACAAGTGCAAAAAGTGGTTTTTCCACACTAATACAAGTGCAAAAGTGGTTTCCTGCACCAACACAAGTGCGAAAAGTGGTTTTTCAACACTAACACAAGTACGAAAAGTGGTTTTTCAACACTATCACAAGTGCAAAAATTGTTTTTTCCACACTAATACAAGTGCAAAAGTGGTTTCCTGCACCAACACAAGTGCGAAAAGTGGTTTTTCAACACTAACACAAGTGCGAAAAGTGGTTTTTCAACACTATCACAAGTGCAAAAAGTGTTTTTTCCACACCAATACAAGTGCAATAGTGGTTTCCTGCACCAACACAAGTGCGAAAAGTGGTTTTTCAACACTAACACAAGTGCGAAAAGTGGTTTTTCAACACAAACACAAGTGCGAAAAGGGGTTTTTCAACACTAACACAAGTGCGAAAAGTGGTTTTGCAACACTAACACAAGTGCGAAAAGTGGTTTTTCAACACTAACACAAGTGCGAAAAGTGTTTTTTCCACACTAATACAAGTGCAAAAGTGGTTTCCTGCACCAAAACAAGTGCGAAAAGTGGTTTTTCAACACTAACACAAGTGCGAGAAGTGGTTTTTCAACACTAACACAAGTGCGAAAAGTGGTTTTTCAACACTAACACAAGTGCGAAAAGTGGTTTTTCAACACTAACACAAGTGCAAAAGTGGTTTCCTGCACCAACACAAGTGCGAAAAGTGGTTTTTCAACACGAACACAAGTGCGAAAAGTGGTTTTTCAACACTAACACAAGTGCGAAAAGTGGTTTTTCAACACTAACACAAGTGCGAAAAGTGGTTTTTCCACACTAATACAAGTGCAAAAGTGGTTTCCTGCACCGACACAAGTGCGAAAAGTGGTTTTTCAACACTAACACAAGTGCGAAAAGTGGTTTTTCTACACTAACACAAGTGCAAAAAGTGGTTTTTCCACACGAATACAAGTGCAAAAGTGGTTTCCTGCACCAACACAAGTGCAAAAAGTGGTTTTTCAACACTAACACAAGTGCGAAAAGTGGTTTTCAACACTATCACAAGTGCAAAAAGTGTTTTTTCCACACTAATACAAGTGCAAAAGTGGTTTCCTGCACCAACATAAGTGCTAAAAGTGGTTTTTCAACACTAACACAAGTGTGAAAAGTGGTTTGTCAACATTAACACAAGTGCGAAAAGTGGTTTTTCCACACTAATACAAGTGCACAAGTGGTTTCCTGCACCAACACAAGTGCGAAAAGTGGTTTTTCAACACTAACACAAGTGCGAAAAGTGGTTTTTCAACACTATCACAAGTGCAAAAAGTGTTTTTTCCACACTAATACAAGTGCAAAAGTGGTTTCCTGCACCAACACAAGTGCGAAAAGTGGTTTTTCAACACTAACACAAGTGTGAAAAGTGGTTTTTCAACACTAACACAAGTGCGAAAAGTGTTTTTTCCACACTAATACAAGTACAAAAGTGGTTTCCTGCACCAAGACAAGTGCGAAAAGTGGTTTTTCAACACTAACACAAGTGCGAAAAGTGGTTTTTCAACACTAACACAAGTGCGAAAAGTGTTTTTTCCACACTAATACAAGTGCGAAAAGTGGTTTTTACCACACTAATACAAGTGCAAAAGTGGTTTCCTGCACCAACACAAGTGTGAAAAGTGGTTTTTCAACACTAACACAAGTGCGAAAAGTGGTTTTTCTATACTAACACAAGTGCGAAAAGTGGTTTTTCCACACTAATACAAGTGCAAAAGTGGTTTCCTGCACCAACACAGGTGCGAAAAGTGGTTTTTCAACACTATCACAAGTGCAAAATGTGTTTTTTCCACACTAATACAAGTGCAAAAGTGGTTTCCTGCACCAACACAAGTGCGAAAAGTGGTTTTTCAACACTAACACAAGTGCGAAAAGTGGTTTTTCAACACTATCACAAGTGCAAAAAGTGTTTTTTCCACACTAATACAAGTGCAAAAGTGGTTTCCTGCACCAACACAAGTGCGAAAAGTGGTTTTTCAACACTAACACAAGTGCAAAATGTGGTTTTTCAACACTATCACGAGTGCAAAAAGTGTTTTTCCACACTAATACAAGTGCAAAAGTGGTTTCCTGCACCAACACAAGTGCGAAAAGTGGTTTTTCAACACTAACACAAGTGCGAAAAGTGGTTTTTCAACACTAACACAAGTGCGAAAAGTGGTTTTTCAACACTAACACAAGTGCGAAAAGTGGTTTTCCCACACTAATACAAGTGCAAAAGTGGTTTCCTGCACCAACACAGGTGCGAAAAGTGGTTTTTCAACACTAACACAAGTGCGAAAAGTGGTTTTTCAACACTAACACAAGTGCGAAAAGTGTTTTTCCACACTAATACAAGTGCAAAAGTGGTTTACTGCACCAACACAGGTGCGAAAAGTGGTTTTTCAACACTAACACAAGTGCGAAAAGTGGTTTTTCAACACTAACACAAGTGCGAAAAGTGGTTTTTTGCACACTAATACAAGTGGAAAAGTGGTTTCCTGCACCAACACAAGTGCAAAAAGTGGTTTTGCAACACTAACACAAGTGCGAAAAGTGGTTTTTCAACACTATCACAAGTGCGAAAAGTGGTTTTTCCACACTAATACAAGTGCAAAAGTGGTTTCCTGCACCAACACAAGTGCGAAAAGTGGTTTTTCAACACTAACACAAATGCGAAAAGTGGTTTTTCCACACTAATACAAGTGCAAAAGTGGTTTCCTGCACCAACACAAGTGCGAAAAGTGGTTTTTCAACACTAACGCATGTGCGAAAAGTGGTTTTTCAACACTAACACAAGTGCAAAAAGTGGTTTTTCCACACTAATACAAGTGCAAAAGTGGTTTCCTGCACCAACACAAGTGCGAAAAGTGGTTTTTCAACACTAACACAAGTGCGAAAAGTGGTTTTTCAACACTATCACAAGTGCAAAAAGTGGTTTTTCCACACTAACACAAGTGCAAATGTGGTTTCCTGCACCAACACAAGTGCGAAAAGTGGTTTTTCAACACTAACACAAGTGCGAAAAGTGGTTTTTCAACACTAACATAAGTGCGAAAAGTGTTTTTTCCACACTAATACAAGTGCAAAAGTGGTTTCCTGCACCAACACAAGTGCGAAAAGTGGTTTTTCAACACTAACACAAGTGCGAAAAGTGGTTTTTCAACACTATCACGAGTGCAAAAAGTGTTTTTTCCACACTAATACAAGTGCAAAAGTGGTTTCCTGCACCAACACAAGTGCGAAAAGTGGTTTTTCAACACTAACACAAGTGCGAAAAGTGGTTTTTCAACACTAACACAAGTGCGAAAAGTGGTTTTTCAACACTAACACAAGTGCGAAAAGTGGGTTTTCCACACTAATACAAGTGCAAAAGTGGTTTCCTGCACCAACACAAGTGCGAAAAGTGGTTTTTCAACACTAACACAAGTGCGAAAAGTGGTTTTTCAACACTAACACAAGTGCGAAAGGTGGTTTTTCAACACTAACACAAGTGCGAAAAGTGGTTTTTCCACACAAATGCAAGTGCAAAAGTGGTTTCCTGCACCAACACAAGTGCGAAAAGTGGTTTTTCAACACTAACACAAGTGCGAAAAGTGGTTTTTCAACACTATCACGAGTGCAAAAAGTGTTTTTTCCACACTAATACAAGTGCAAAAGTGGTTTCCTGCACCAACACAAGTGCGAAAAGTGGTTTTTCAACACTAACACAAGTGCGAAAAGTGGTTTTTCAACACTAACACAAGTGCGAAAAGTGGTTTTTCAACACTAACACAAGTGCGAAAAGTGGTTTTCCCACACTAATACAAGTGCAAAAGTGGTTTCCTGCACCAACCCAAGTGCGAAAAGTCGTTTTTCAACATTAACATAAGTGCGAAAAGTGGTTTTTCAACACTATCACAAGTGCAAAAAGTGTTTTTTCCACACTAATACAAGTGCAAAAGTGGTTTCCTGCACCAACACAGGTGCGAAAAGTGGTTTTTCAACACTAACACAAGTGCGAAAAGTGGTTTTTCAACACTAACACAAGTGCGAAAAGTGTTTTTTCCACACTAATACAAGTGCAAAAGTGGTTTACTGCACCAACACAGGTGCGAAAAGTGGTTTTTCAACACTAACACAAGTGCGAAAAGTGGTTTTTCAACACTAACACAAGTGCGAAAAGTGGTTTTTTGCACATTAATACAAGTGGAAAAGTGGTTTCCTGCACCAACACAAGTGCGAAAAGTGGTTTTTCAACACTAACACAAGTGCGAAAAGTGGTTTTTCAACACTATCACAGGTGCGAAAAGTGGTTTTTCCACACTAATACAAGTGCAAAAGTGGTTTCCTGCACCAACACAAGTGCGAAAAGTGGTTTTTCAACACTAACACAAATGCGAAAAGTGGTTTTTCCACACTAATACAAGTGCAAAAGTGGTTTCCTGCACCAACACAAGTGCGAAAAGTGGTTTTTCAACACTAACACATGTGCGAAAAGTGGTTTTTCAACACTAACACAAGTGCGAAAAGTGGTTTTTCCACACTAATACAAGTGCAAAAGTGGTTTCCTGCACCAACACAAGTGCGAAAAGTGGTTTTTCAACACTAACACAAGTGCGAAAAGTGGTTTTTCAACACTATCACAAGTGCAAAAAGTGGTTTTTCCACACTAATACAAGTGCAAAAGTGGTTTCCTGCACCAACACAAGTGCAAAAAGTGGTTTTTCAACACTAACACAAGTGCGAAAAGTGGTTTTTCAACACTAACATAAGTGCGAAAAGTGTTTTTTCCACACTAATACAAGTGCAAAAGTGGTTTCCTGCACCAACACAAGTGCGAAAAGTGGTTTTTCAACACTAACACAAGTGCGAAAAGTGGTTTTTCAACACTATCACGAGTGCAAAAAGTGTTTTTTCCACACTAATACAAGTGCAAAAGTGGTTTCCTGCACCAACACAAGTGCGAAAAGTGGTTTTTCAACACTAACACAAGTGCGAAAAGTGGTTTTTCAACACTAACACAAGTGCGAAAAGTGGTTTTTCAACACTAACACAAGTGCGAAAAGTGGTTTTTCCACACTAATACAAGTGCAAAAGTGGTTTCCTGCACCAACACAAGTGCGAAAAGTGGTTTTTCAACACTAACACAAGTGCGAAAAGTGGTTTTTCAACACTATCACAAGTGCAAAAAGTGTTTTTTCCACACTAATACAAGTGCAAAAGTGGTTTCCTGCACCAACACAAGTGCGAAAAGTGGTTTTTCAACACTAACACAAGTGCAAAAAGTGTTTTTTCAACACTATCACAAGTGCAAAAAGTGTTTTTTCCACACTAATACAAGTGCAAAAGTGGTTTCCTGCACCAACACAACTGTGAAAAGTGGTTTCCTGCACCAACACAACTGTGAAAAGTTGTTTTTCAACACTCCCGCAAGTGCGAAAAGTGGTTTTTCCACACTAATCAAGTGCAAAATTGGTTTCCTGCACCAACACAAGTGCGAAAAGTGGTTTTTCAACACTAACACAAGTGCGAAAAGTGGTTTTTCAACACTATCACAAGTGCAAAAAGTGTTGTTTCCACACCAATACAAGTGCAATAGTGGTTTCCTGCACCAACACAGGTGCGAAAAGTGGTTTTTCAACGCTAACACAAGTGCGAAAAGTGGTTTTTCAACACTAACACAAGTGCGAAAAGTGTTTTTTCCACACTAATACAAGTGCAAAAGTGGTTTACTGCACCAACTCAGGTGCGAAAAGTGGTTTTTCAACACTAACACAAGTGCGAAAAGTGGTTTTTCAACACTAACACAAGTGCGAAAAGTGGTTTTTTGCACACTAATACAAGTGGAAAAGTGGTTTCCTGCACCAACACAAGTGCGAAAAGTGGTTTTTCAACACTAACACAAGTGCGAAAAGTGGTTTTTCAACACTATCACAAGTGCGAAAAGTGGTTTTTCCACACTAATACAAGTGCAAAAGTGGTTTCCTGCACCAACACAAGTGCGAAAAGTGGTTTTTCAACACTAACACAAATGCGAAAAGTGGTTTTTCCACACTAATACAAGTGCAAAAGTGGTTTCCTGCACCAACACAAGTGCGAAAAGTGGATTTTCAACACTAACACATGTGCGAAAAGTGGTTTTTCAACACTAACACAAGTGCGAAAAGTGGTTTTTCCACACTAATACAAGTGCAAAAGTGGTTTCCTGCACCAACACAAGTGCGAAAAGTGGTTTTTCAACACTAACACAAGTGCGAAAAGTGGTTTTTCAACACTATCACAAGTGCAAAAAGTGGTTTTTCCACACTAATACAAGTGCAAAAGTGGTTTCCTGCACCAACACAAGTGCGAAAAGTGGTTTTTCAACACTAACACAAGTGCGAAAAGTGGTTTTTCAACACTAACATAAGTGCGAAAAGTGTTTTTTCCACACTAATACAAGTGCAAAAGTGGTTTCCTGCACCAACACAAGTGCGAAAAGTGGTTTTTCAACACTAACACAAGTGCGAAAAGTGGTTTTTCAACACCAACACAAGTGCGAAAAGTATTTTTTCCACACTAATACAAGTGCAAAAGTGGTTTCCTGCACCAACACAAGTGCGAAAAGTGGTTTTTCAACACTAACACAAGTGCGAAAAGTGGTTTTTCAACACTATCACGAGTGCAAAAAGTGTTTTTTCCACACTAATACAAGTGCAAAAGTGGTTTCCTGCACCAACACAAGTGCGAAAAGTGGTTTTTCACCACTAACACAAGTGCGAAAATGGTTTTTCAACACTAACACAAGTGCGAAAAGTGGTTTTTCAACACTAACACAAGTGCAAAAAGTGGGTTTTCCACACTAATACAAGTGCAAAAGTGGTTTCCTGCACCAACACAAGTGCGAAAAGTGGTTTTTCAACACTAACACAAGTACAAAAAGTGGTTTTTCAACACTATCACAAGTGCAAAAATTGTTTTTTCCACACTAATACAAGTGCAAAAGTGGTTTCCTGCACCAACACAAGTGCGAAAAGTGGTTTTTCAACACTAACACAAGTGCGAAAAGTGGTTTTTCAACACTATCACAAGTGCAAAAAGTGTTTTGTCCACACCAATACAAGTGCAATAGTGGTTTCCTGCACCAACACAAGTGCGAAAAGTGGTTTTTCAACACTAACACAAGTGCGAAAAGGGGTTATTCAACACTAACACAAGTGCGAAAAGTGGTTTTGCAACACTAACACAAGTGCGAAAAGTGGTTTTTCAACACGAACACAAGTGCGAAAGTGTTTTTTCCACACTAAGGCAAGTGCAAAAGTGGTTTCCTGCAACAACACAAGTGCGAAAAGTGGTTTTTCAACACTAACACAAGTGCAAAAAGTGGTTTTTCAACACTAACACAAGTGCGAAAAGTGGTTTTTCAACACTAACACAAGTGCGAAAAGTGGTTTTTCAACACTATCACAAGTGCAAAAAGTGTTTTTTCCACACTAATACAAGTGCAAAAGTGGTTTCCTGCATCAACACAAGTGCGAAAAGTGGTTTTTCCACACTAACACAAGTGCGAAAAGTGGTTTTTCAACACTAACACAAGTGCGATAAGTGGTTTTTCAACACTATCACAAGTGCAAAAAGTGTTTTTTCCACACTAATACAAGTGCAAAAGTGGTTTCCTGCACCAACACAAGTGCGAAAAGTGGTTTTTCAACACTAACACAAGTGCGAAAAGTGGTTTTTCAACACTATCACAAGTGCAAAAAGTGTTTTTTCCACACTAATACAAGTGCAAAAGTGGTTTCCTGCACCAACACAAGTGCGAAAATTGGTTTTTCAACACTAACACAAGTGCGAAAAGTGGTTTTTCAACACTAACACAAGTGCGAAAAGTGGTTTTTCCACACTAATACAAGTGCAAAAGTAGTTTCCTGCACCAACACAAGTGCGAAAAGTCGTTTTTCAACACTAACACAAGTGCGAAAAGTGGTTTTTCAACACTATCACAAGTGCAAAAAGTGTTTTTTCCATACTAGTACAAGTGCAAAAGTGATTTCCTGCACCAACACAAGTGCGAAAAGTGGTTTTTCAACACTAACACAAGTGCGAAAAGTGGTTTTTCAACACTAACACAAGTGCGAAAAGTGGTTTTTCAACACTAACACAAGTGCAAAAAGTGGTTTTTCCACACTAATACAAGTGCAAAAAGTATTTTTTCCACACTAATACAAGTGCAAAAGTGGTTTCCTGCACCAACACAAGTGCGAAAAGTGGTTTTTCAACACTAACCCAAGTGCGAGAGGTGGTTTTTCAACACTAACACAAGTGCGAAAAGTGGTTTTTCAACACTAACACAAGTGCGAAAAGTGGTTTTTCAACACTAACACAAGTGCAAAAGTGGTTTCCTGCACCAACACAAGTGCGAAAAGTGGTTTTTCAACACGAACACAAGTGCGAAAAGTGGTTTTTCAACACTAACACAAGTGCGAAAAGTGGTTTTTCAACACTAACACAAGTGCGAAAAGTGGTTTTTCCACACTAATACAAGTGCAACAGTGGTTTCCTGCACCGACACAAGTGCGAAAAGTGGTTTTTCAACACTAACACAAGTGCGAAAAGTGGTTTTTCTTCACTAACACAAGTGCAAAAAGTGGTTTTTCCACACGAATACAAGTGCAAAAGTGGTTTCCTGCACCAACACAAGTGCGAAAAGTGGTTTTTCAACACTAACACAAGTGCGAAAAGTGGTTTTCAACACTATCACAAGTGCAAAAAGTGTTTTTTCCACACTAATACAAGTGCAAAAGTGGTTTCCTGCACCAACATAAGTGCTAAAAGTGGTTTTTCAACACTAACACAAGTGTGAAAAGTGGTTTTTCAACATTAGCACAAGTGCGAAAAGTGGTTTTTCCACACTAATACAAGTGCACAAGTGGTTTCCTGCACCAACACAAGTGCGAAAAGTGGTTTTTCAACACTAACACAAGTGCGAAAAGTGGTTTTTCAACACTATCACAAGTGCAAAAAGTGTTTTTTCCACACTAATACAAGTGCAAAAGTGGTTTCCTGCACCAACACAAGTGCGAAAAGTGGTTTTTCAACACTAACACAAGTGTGAAAAGTGGTTTTTCAACACTAACACAAGTGCGAAAAGTGTTTTTTCCACACTAATACAAGTACAAAAGTGGTTTCCTGCACCAAGACAAGTGCGAAAAGTGGTTTTTCAACACTAACACAAGTGCGAAAAGTGGTTTTTCAACACTAACACAAGTGCGAAAAGTGTTTTTTCCACACTAATACAAGTGCGAAAAGTGGTTTTTACCACACTAATACAAGTGCAAAAGTGGTTTCCTGCACCAACACAAGTGTGAAAAGTGGTTTTTCAACACTAACACAAGTGCGAAAAGTGGTTTTTCTATACTAACACAAGTGCGAAAAGTGGTTTTTCCACACTAATACAAGTGCAAAAGTGGTTTCCTGCACCAACACAGGTGCGAAAAGTGGTTTTTCAACACTATCACAAGTGCAAAATGTGTTTTTTCCACACTAATACAAGTGCAAAAGTGGTTTCCTGCACCAACACAAGTGCGAAAAGTGGTTTTCAACACTAACACAAGTGCGAAAAGTGGTTTTTCAACATTATCACAAGTGCAAAAAGTGTTTTTTCCACACTAATACAAGTGCAAAAGTGGTTTCCTGCACCAACACAAGTGCGAAAAGTGGTTTTTCAACACTAACACAAGTGCAAAATGTGGTTTTTCAACACTATCACGAGTGCAAAAAGTGTTTTTCCACACTAATACAAGTGCAAAAGTGGTTTCCTGCACCAACACAAGTGCGAAAAGTGGTTTTTCAACACTAACACAAGTGCGAAAAGTGGTTTTTCAACACTAACACAAGTGCGAAAAGTGGTTTTTCAACACTAACACAAGTGCGAAAAGTGGTTTTCCCACACTAATACAAGTGCAAAAGTGGTTTCCTGCACCAACACAGGTGCGAAAAGTGGTTTTTCAACACTAACACAAGTGCGAAAAGTGGTTTTTCAACACTAACACAAGTGCGAAAAGTGTTTTTCCACACTAATACAAGTGCAAAAGTGGTTTACTGCACCAACACAGGTGCGAAAAGTGGTTTTTCAACACTAACACAAGTGCGAAAAGTGGTTTTTCAACACTAACACAAGTGCGAAAAGTGGTTTTTTGCACACTAATACAAGTGGAAAAGTGGTTTCCTGCACCAACACAAGTGCAAAAAGTGGTTTTGCAACACTAACACAAGTGCGAAAAGTGGTTTTTCAACACTATCACAAGTGCGAAAAGTGGTTTTTCCACACTAATACAAGTGCAAAAGTGGTTTCCTGCACCAACACAAGTGCGAAAAGTGGTTTTTAAACACTAACACAAATGCGAAAAGTGGTTTTTCCACACTAATACAAGTGCAAAAGTGGTTTCCTGCACCAACACAAGTGCGAAAAGTGGTTTTTCAACACCAACACATGTGCGAAAAGTGGTTTTTCAACACTAACACAAGTGCAAAAAGTGGTTTTTCCACACTAATACAAGTGCAAAAGTGGTTTCCTGCACCAACACAAGTGCGAAAAGTGGTTTTTCAACACTAACACAAGTGCGAAAAGTGGTTTTTCAACACTATCACAAGTGCAAAAAGTGGTTTTTCCACACTAACACAAGTGCAAAAGTGGTTTCCTGCACCAACACAAGTGCGAAAAGTGGTTTTTCAACACTAACACAAGTGCGAAAAGTGGTTTTTCAACACTAACATGAGTGCGAAAAGTGTTTTTTCCACACTAATACAAGTGCAAAAGTGGTTTCCTGCACCAACACAAGTGCGAAAAGTGGTTTTTCAACACTAACACAAGTGCGAAAAGTGGTTTTTCAACACTATCACGAGTGCAAAAAGTGTTTTTTCCACACTAATACAAGTGCAAAAGTGGTTTCCTGCACCAACACAAGTGCGAAAAGTGGTTTTTCAACACTAACACAAGTGCGAAAAGTGGTTTTTCAACACTAACACAAGTGCGAAAAGTGGTTTTTCAACACTAACACAAGTGCGAAAAGTGGGTTTTCCACACTAATACAAGTGCAAAAGTGGTTTCCTGCACCAACACAAGTGCGAAAAGTGGTTTTTCAACACTAACACAAGTGCGAAAAGTGGTTTTTCAACACTAACACAAGTGCGAAAGGTGGTTTTTCAACACTAACACAAGTGCGAAAAGTGGTTTTTCCACACAAATGCAAGTGCAAAAGTGGTTTCCTGCACCAACACAAGTGCGAAAAGTGGTTTTTCAACACTAACACAAGTGCGAAAAGTGGTTTTTCAACACTATCACAAGTGCAAAAAGTGTTTTTTCCACACTAATACAAGTGCGAAAAGTGGTTTTTCCACACAAATGCAAGTGCAAAAGTGGTTTCCTGCACCAACACAAGTGCGAAAAGTGGTTTTTCAACACTAACACAAGTGCGAAAAGTGGTTTTTCAACACTATCACAAGTGCAAAAAGTGTTTTTTCCACACTAATACAAGTGCAAAAGTGGTTTCCTGCACCAACACAAGTGCGAAAATTGGTTTTTCAACACTAACACAAGTGCGAAAAGTGGTTTTTCAACACTAACACAAGTGCGAAAAGTGGTTTTTCCACACTAATACAAGTGCAAAAGTAGTTTCCTGCACCAACACAAGTGCGAAAAGTCGTTTTTCAACACTAACACAAGTGCGAAAAGTGGTTTTTCAACACTATCACAAGTGCAAAAAGTGTTTTTTCCATACTAGTACAAGTGCAAAAGTGATTTCCTGCACCAACACAAGTGCGAAAAGTGGTTTTTCAACACTAACACAAGTGCGAAAAGTGGTTTTTCAACACTAACACAAGTGCGAAAAGTGGTTTTTCAACACTAACACAAGTGCAAAAAGTGGTTTTTCCACACTAATACAAGTGCAAAAAGTATTTTTTCCACACTAATACAAGTGCAAAAGTGGTTTCCTGCACCAACACAAGTGCGAAAAGTGGTTTTTCAACACTAACCCAAGTGCGAGAAGTGGTTTTTCAACACTAACACAAGTGCGAAAAGTGGTTTTTCAACACTAACACAAGTGCGAAAAGTGGTTTTTCAACACTAACACAAGTGCAAAAGTGGTTTCCTGCACCAACACAAGTGCGAAAAGTGGTTTTTCAACACGAACACAAGTGCGAAAAGTGGTTTTTCAACACTAACACAAGTGCGAAAAGTGGTTTTTCAACACTAACACAAGTGCGAAAAGTGGTTTTTCCACACTAATACAAGTGCAAAAGTGGTTTCCTGCACCGACACAAGTGCGAAAAGTGGTTTTTCAACACTAACACAAGTGCGAAAAGTGGTTTTTCTTCACTAACACAAGTGCAAAAAGTGGTTTTTCCACACGAATACAAGTGCAAAAGTGGTTTCCTGCACCAACACAAGTGCGAAAAGTGGTTTTTCAACACTAACACAAGTGCGAAAAGTGGTTTTCAACACTATCACAAGTGCAAAAAGTGTTTTTTCCACACTAATACAAGTGCAAAAGTGGTTTCCTGCACCAACATAAGTGCTAAAAGTGGTTTTTCAACACTAACACAAGTGTGAAAAGTGGTTTTTCAACATTAGCACAAGTGCGAAAAGTGGTTTTTCCACACTAATACAAGTGCACAAGTGGTTTCCTGCACCAACACAAGTGCGAAAAGTGGTTTTTCAACACTAACACAAGTGCGAAAAGTGGTTTTTCAACACTATCACAAGTGCAAAAAGTGTTTTTTCCACACTAATACAAGTGCAAAAGTGGTTTCCTGCACCAACACAAGTGCGAAAAGTGGTTTTTCAACACTAACACAAGTGTGAAAAGTGGTTTTTCAACACTAACACAAGTGCGAAAAGTGTTTTTTCCACACTAATACAAGTACAAAAGTGGTTTCCTGCACCAAGACAAGTGCGAAAAGTGGTTTTTCAACACTAACACAAGTGCGAAAAGTGGTTTTTCAACACTAACACAAGTGCGAAAAGTGTTTTTTCCACACTAATACAAGTGCGAAAAGTGGTTTTTACCACACTAATACAAGTGCAAAAGTGGTTTCCTGCACCAACACAAGTGTGAAAAGTGGTTTTTCAACACTAACACAAGTGCGAAAAGTGGTTTTTCTATACTAACACAAGTGCGAAAAGTGGTTTTTCCACACTAATACAAGTGCAAAAGTGGTTTCCTGCACCAACACAGGTGCGAAAAGTGGTTTTTCAACACTATCACAAGTGCAAAATGTGTTTTTTCCACACTAATACAAGTGCAAAAGTGGTTTCCTGCACCAACACAAGTGCGAAAAGTGGTTTTCAACACTAACACAAGTGCGAAAAGTGGTTTTTCAACATTATCACAAGTGCAAAAAGTGTTTTTTCCACACTAATACAAGTGCAAAAGTGGTTTCCTGCACCAACACAAGTGCGAAAAGTGGTTTTTCAACACTAACACAAGTGCAAAATGTGGTTTTTCAACACTATCACGAGTGCAAAAAGTGTTTTTCCACACTAATACAAGTGCAAAAGTGGTTTCCTGCACCAACACAAGTGCGAAAAGTGGTTTTTCAACACTAACACAAGTGCGAAAAGTGGTTTTTCAACACTAACACAAGTGCGAAAAGTGGTTTTTCAACACTAACACAAGTGCGAAAAGTGGTTTTCCCACACTAATACAAGTGCAAAAGTGGTTTCCTGCACCAACACAGGTGCGAAAAGTGGTTTTTCAACACTAACACAAGTGCGAAAAGTGGTTTTTCAACACTAACACAAGTGCGAAAAGTGTTTTTCCACACTAATACAAGTGCAAAAGTGGTTTACTGCACCAACACAGGTGCGAAAAGTGGTTTTTCAACACTAACACAAGTGCGAAAAGTGGTTTTTCAACACTAACACAAGTGCGAAAAGTGGTTTTTTGCACACTAATACAAGTGGAAAAGTGGTTTCCTGCACCAACACAAGTGCAAAAAGTGGTTTTGCAACACTAACACAAGTGCGAAAAGTGGTTTTTCAACACTATCACAAGTGCGAAAAGTGGTTTTTCCACACTAATACAAGTGCAAAAGTGGTTTCCTGCACCAACACAAGTGCGAAAAGTGGTTTTTAAACACTAACACAAATGCGAAAAGTGGTTTTTCCACACTAATACAAGTGCAAAAGTGGTTTCCTGCACCAACACAAGTGCGAAAAGTGGTTTTTCAACACCAACACATGTGCGAAAAGTGGTTTTTCAACACTAACACAAGTGCAAAAAGTGGTTTTTCCACACTAATACAAGTGCAAAAGTGGTTTCCTGCACCAACACAAGTGCGAAAAGTGGTTTTTCAACACTAACACAAGTGCGAAAAGTGGTTTTTCAACACTATCACAAGTGCAAAAAGTGGTTTTTCCACACTAACACAAGTGCAAAAGTGGTTTCCTGCACCAACACAAGTGCGAAAAGTGGTTTTTCAACACTAACACAAGTGCGAAAAGTGGTTTTTCAACACTAACATAAGTGCGAAAAGTGTTTTTTCCACACTAATACAAGTGCAAAAGTGGTTTCCTGCACCAACACAAGTGCGAAAAGTGGTTTTTCAACACTAACACAAGTGCGAAAAGTGGTTTTTCAACACTATCACGAGTGCAAAAAGTGTTTTTTCCACACTAATACAAGTGCAAAAGTGGTTTCCTGCACCAACACAAGTGCGAAAAGTGGTTTTTCAACACTAACACAAGTGCGAAAAGTGGTTTTTCAACACTAACACAAGTGCGAAAAGTGGTTTTTCAACACTAACACAAGTGCGAAAAGTGGGTTTTCCACACTAATACAAGTGCAAAAGTGGTTTCCTGCACCAACACAAGTGCGAAAAGTGGTTTTTCAACACTAACACAAGTGCGAAAAGTGGTTTTTCAACACTAACACAAGTGCGAAAGGTGGTTTTTCAACACTAACACAAGTGCGAAAAGTGGTTTTTCCACACAAATGCAAGTGCAAAAGTGGTTTCCTGCACCAACACAAGTGCGAAAAGTGGTTTTTCAACACTAACACAAGTGCGAAAAGTGGTTTTTCAACACTATCACGAGTGCAAAAAGTGTTTTTTCCACACTAATACAAGTGCAAAAGTGGTTTCCTGCACCAACACAAGTGCGAAAAGTGGTTTTTCAACACTAACACAAGTGCGAAAAGTGGTTTTTCAACACTAACACAAGTGCGAAAAGTGGTTTTTCAACACTAACACAAGTGCGAAAAGTGGTTTTCCCACACTAATACAAGTGCAAAAGTGGTTTCCTGCACCAACCCAAGTGCGAAAAGTCGTTTTTCAACATTAACATAAGTGCGAAAAGTGGTTTTTCAACACTATCACAAGTGCAAAAAGTGTTTTTTCCACACTAATACAAGTGCAAAAGTGGTTTCCTGCACCAACACAGGTGCGAAAAGTGGTTTTTCAACACTAACACAAGTGCGAAAAGTGGTTTTTCAACACTAACACAAGTGCGAAAAGTGTTTTTTCCACACTAATACAAGTGCAAAAGTGGTTTACTGCACCAAGACAAGTGCGAAAAGTGGTTTTTCAACACTAACACAAGTGCGAAAAGTGGTTTTTCAACACTAACACAAGTGCGAAAAGTGTTTTTTCCACACTAATACAAGTGCGAAAAGTGGTTTTTACCACACTAATACAAGTGCAAAAGTGGTTTCCTGCACCAACACAAGTGTGAAAAGTGGTTTTTCAACACTAACACAAGTGCGAAAAGTGGTTTTTCTATACTAACACAAGTGCGAAAAGTGGTTTTTCCACACTAATACAAGTGCAAAAGTGGTTTCCTGCACCAACACAGGTGCGAAAAGTGGTTTTTCAACACTATCACAAGTGCAAAATGTGTTTTTTCCACACTAATACAAGTGCAAAAGTGGTTTCCTGCACCAACACAAGTGCGAAAAGTGGTTTTCAACACTAACACAAGTGCGAAAAGTGGTTTTTCAACACTATCACAAGTGCAAAAAGTGTTTTTTCCACACTAATACAAGTGCAAAAGTGGTTTCCTGCACCAACACAAGTGCGAAAAGTGGTTTTTCAACACTAACACAAGTGCAAAATGTGGTTTTTCAACACTATCACGAGTGCAAAAAGTGTTTTTCCACACTAATACAAGTGCAAAAGTGGTTTCCTGCACCAACACAAGTGCGAAAAGTGGTTTTTCAACACTAACACAAGTGCGAAAAGTGGTTTTTCAACACTAACACAAGTGCAAAAAGTGGTTTTTCAACACTAACACAAGTGCGAAAAGTGGTTTTCCCACACTAATACAAGTGCAAAAGTGGTTTCCTGCACCAACACAGGTGCGAAAAGTGGTTTTTCAACACTAACACAAGTGCGAAAAGTGGTTTTTCAACACTAACACAAGTGCGAAAAGTGTTTTTCCACACTAATACAAGTGCAAAAGTGGTTTACTGCACCAACACAGGTGCGAAAAGTGGTTTTTCAACACTAACACAAGTGCGAAAAGTGGTTTTTCAACACTAACACAAGTGCGAAAAGTGGTTTTTTGCACACTAATACAAGTGGAAAAGTGGTTTCCTGCACCAACACAAGTGCAAAAAGTGGTTTTGCAACACTAACACAAGTGCGAAAAGTGGTTTTTCAACACTATCACAAGTGCGAAAAGTGGTTTTTCCACACTAATACAAGTGCAAAAGTGGTTTCCTGCACCAACACAAGTGCGAAAAGTGGTTTTTAAACACTAACACAAATGCGAAAAGTGGTTTTTCCACACTAATACAAGTGCAAAAGTGGTTTCCTGCACCAACACAAGTGCGAAAAGTGGTTTTTCAACACCAACACATGTGCGAAAAGTGGTTTTTCAACACTAACACAAGTGCAAAAAGTGGTTTTTCCACACTAATACAAGTGCAAAAGTGGTTTCCTGCACCAACACAAGTGCGAAAAGTGGTTTTTCAACACTAACACAAGTGCGAAAAGTGGTTTTTCAACACTATCACAAGTGCAAAAAGTGGTTTTTCCACACTAACACAAGTGCAAAAGTGGTTTCCTGCACCAACACAAGTGCGAAAAGTGGTTTTTCAACACTAACACAAGTGCGAAAAGTGGTTTTTCAACACTAACATAAGTGCGAAAAGTGTTTTTTCCACACTAATACAAGTGCAAAAGTGGTTTCCTGCACCAACACAAGTGCGAAAAGTGGTTTTTCAACACTAACACAAGTGCGAAAAGTGGTTTTTCAACACTATCACGAGTGCAAAAAGTGTTTTTTCCACACTAATACAAGTGCAAAAGTGGTTTCCTGCACCAACACAAGTGCGAAAAGTGGTTTTTCAACACTAACACAAGTGCGAAAAGTGTTTTTTCAACACTAACACAAGTGCGAAAAGTGGTTTTTCAACACTAACACAAGTGCGAAAAGTGGGTTTTCCACACTAATACAAGTGCAAAAGTGGTTTCCTGCACCAACACAAGTGCGAAAAGTGGTTTTTCAACACTAACACAAGTGCGAAAAGTGGTTTTTCAACACTAACACAAGTGCGAAAGGTGGTTTTTCAACACTAACACAAGTGCGAAAAGTGGTTTTTCCACACAAATGCAAGTGCAAAAGTGGTTTCCTGCACCAACACAAGTGCGAAAAGTGGTTTTTCAACACTAACACAAGTGCGAAAAGTGGTTTTTCAACACTATCACGAGTGCAAAAAGTGTTTTTTCCACACTAATACAAGTGCAAAAGTGGTTTCCTGCACCAACACAAGTGCGAAAAGTGGTTTTTCAACACTAACACAAGTGCGAAAAGTGGTTTTTCAACACTAACACAAGTGCGAAAAGTGGTTTTTCAACACTAACACAAGTGCGAAAAGTGGTTTTCCCACACTAATACAAGTGCAAAAGTGGTTTCCTGCACCAACCCAAGTGCGAAAAGTCGTTTTTCAACATTAACATAAGTGCGAAAAGTGGTTTTTCAACACTATCACAAGTGCAAAAAGTGTTTTTTCCACACTAATACAAGTGCAAAAGTGGTTTCCTGCACCAACACAGGTGCGAAAAGTGGTTTTTCAACACTAACACAAGTGCGAAAAGTGGTTTTTCAACACTAACACAAGTGCGAAAAGTGTTTTTTCCACACTAATACAAGTGCAAAAGTGGTTTACTGCATCAACACAGGTGCGAAAAGTGGTTTTTCAACACTAACACAAGTGCGAAAAGTGGTTTTTCAACACTAACACAAGTGCGAAAAGTGGTTTTTTGCACATTAATACAAGTGGAAAAGTGGTTTCCTGCACCAACACAAGTGCGAAAAGTGGTTTTTCAACACTAACACAAGTGCGAAAAGTGCTTTTTCAACACTATCACAGGTGCGAAAAGTGGTTTTTCCACACTAATACAAGTGCAAAAGTGGTTTCCTGCACCAACACAAGTGCGAAAAGTGGTTTTTCAACACTAACACAAATGCGAAAAGTGGTTTTTCCACACTAATACAAGTGCAAAAGTGGTTTCCTGCACCAACACAAGTGCGAAAAGTGGTTTTTCAACACTAACACATGTGCGAAAAGTGGTTTTTCAACACTAACACAAGTGCGAAAAGTGGTTTTTCCACACTAATACAAGTGCAAAAGTGGTTTCCTGCACCAACACAAGTGCGAAAAGTGGTTTTTCAACACTAACACAAGTGCGAAAAGTGGTTTTTCAACACTATCACAAGTGCAAAAAGTGGTTTTTCCACACTAATACAAGTGCAAAAGTGGTTTCCTGCACCAACACAAGTGCAAAAAGTGGTTTTTCAACACTAACACAAGTGCGAAAAGTGGTTTTTCAACACTAACATAAGTGCGAAAAGTGTTTTTTCCACACTAATACAAGTGCAAAAGTGGTTTCCTGCACCAACACAAGTGCGAAAAGTGGTTTTTCAACACTAACACAAGTGCGAAAAGTGGTTTTTCAACACTATCACGAGTGCAAAAAGTGTTTTTTCCACACTAATACAAGTGCAAAAGTGGTTTCCTGCACCAACACAAGTGCGAAAAGTGGTTTTTCAACACTAACACAAGTGCGAAAAGTGGTTTTTCAACACTAACACAAGTGCGAAAAGTGGTTTTTCAACACTAACACAAGTGCGAAAAGTGGGTTTTCCACCCTAATACAAGTGCAAAAGTGGTTTCCTGCACCAACACAAGTGCGAAAAGTGGTTTTTCAACACTAACACAAGTGCGAAAAGTGGTTTTTCAACACTATCACAAGTGCAAAAAGTGTTGTTTCCACACCAATACAAGTGCAATAGTGGTTTCCTGCACCAACACAGGTGCGAAAAGTGGTTTTTCAACGCTAACACAAGTGCGAAAAGTGGTTTTTCAACACTAACACAAGTGCGAAAAGTGTTTTTTCCACACTAATACAAGTGCAAAAGTGGTTTACTGCACCAACTCAGGTGCGAAAAGTGGTTTTTCAACACTAACACAAGTGCGAAAAGTGGTTTTTCAACACTAACACAAGTGCGAAAAGTGGTTTTTTGCACACTAATACAAGTGGAAAAGTGGTTTCCTGCACCAACACAAGTGCGAAAAGTGGTTTTTCAACACTAACACAAGTGCGAAAAGTGGTTTTTCAACACTATCACAAGTGCGAAAAGTGGTTTTCCACACTAATACAAGTGCAAAAGTGGTTTCCTGCACCAACACAAGTGCGAAAAGTGGTTCTTCAACACTAACACAAATGCGAAAAGTGGTTTTTCCACACTAATACAAGTGCAAAAGTGGTTTCCTGCACCAACACAAGTGCGAAAAGTGGATTTTCAACACTAACACATGTGCGAAAAGTGGTTTTTCAACACTAACACAAGTGCGAAAAGTGGTTTTTCCACACTAATACAAGTGCAAAAGTGGTTTCCTGCACCAACACAAGTGCGAAAAGTGGTTTTTCAACACTAACACAAGTGCGAAAAGTGGTTTTTCAACACTATCACAAGTGCAAAAAGTGGTTTTTCCACACTAATACAAGTGCAAAAGTGGTTTCCTGCACCAACACAAGTGCGAAAAGTGGTTTTTCAACACTAACACAAGTGCGAAAAGTGGTTTTTCAACACTAACATAAGTGCGAAAAGTGTTTTTTCCACACTAATACAAGTGCAAAAGTGGTTTCCTGCACCAACACAAGTGCGAAAAGTGGTTTTTCAACACTAACACAAGTGCGAAAAGTGGTTTTTCAACACCAACACAAGTGCGAAAAGTATTTTTTCCACACTAATACAAGTGCAAAAGTGGTTTCCTGCACCAACACAAGTGTGAAAAGTGGTTTTTCAACACTATCACAAGTGCAAAAAGTGGTTTTTCCACACTAACACAAGTGCAAAAGTGGTTTCCTGCACCAACACAAGTGCGAAAAGTGGTTTTTCAACACTAACACAAGTGCGAAAAGTGGTTTTTCAACACTAACATAAGTGCGAAAAGTGTTTTTTCCACACTAATACAAGTGCAAAAGTGGTTTCCTGCACCAACACAAGTGCGAAAAGTGGTTTTTCAACACTAACACAAGTGCGAAAAGTGGTTTTTCAACACTATCACGAGTGCAAAAAGTGTTTTTTCCACACTAATACAAGTGCAAAAGTGGTTTCCTGCACCAACACAAGTGCGAAAAGTGGTTTTTCAACACTAACACAAGTGCGAAAAGTGGTTTTTCAACACTAACACAAGTGCGAAAAGTGGTTTTTCAACACTAACACAAGTGCAAAAAGTGGGTTTTCCACACTAATACAAGTGCAAAAGTGGTTTCCTGCACCAACACAAGTGCGAAAAGTGGTTTTTCAACACTAACACAAGTGCGAAAAGTGGTTTTTCAACACTAACACAAGTGCGAAAGGTGGTTTTTCAACACTAACACAAGTGCGAAAAGTGGTTTTTCCACACAAATGCAAGTGCAAAAGTGGTTTCCTGCACCAACACAAGTGCGAAAAGTGGTTTTTCAACACTAACACAAGTGCGAAAAGTGGTTTTTCAACACTATCACGAGTGCAAAAAGTGTTTTTTCCACACTAATACAAGTGCAAAAGTGGTTTCCTGCACCAACACAAGTGCGAAAAGTGGTTTTTCAACACTAACACAAGTGCGAAAAGTGGTTTTTCAACACTAACACAAGTGCGAAAAGTGGTTTTTCAACACTAACACAAGTGCGAAAAGTGGTTTTCCCACACTAATACAAGTGCAAAAGTGGTTTCCTGCACCAACCCAAGTGCGAAAAGTCGTTTTTCAACATTAACATAAGTGCGAAAAGTGGTTTTTCAACACTATCACAAGTGCAAAAAGTGTTTTTTCCACACTAATACAAGTGCAAAAGTGGTTTCCTGCACCAACACAGGTGCGAAAAGTGGTTTTTCAACACTAACACAAGTGCGAAAAGTGGTTTTTCAACACTAACACAAGTGCGAAAAGTGTTTTTTCCACACTAATACAAGTGCAAAAGTGGTTTACTGCACCAACACAGGTGCGAAAAGTGGTTTTTCAACACTAACACAAGTGCGAAAAGTGGTTTTTCAACACTAACACAAGTGCGAAAAGTGGTTTTTTGCACATTAATACAAGTGGAAAAGTGGTTTCCTGCACCAACACAAGTGCGAAAAGTGGTTTTTCAACACTAACACAAGTGCGAAAAGTGGTTTTTCAACACTATCACAGGTGCGAAAAGTGGTTTTTCCACACTAATACAAGTGCAAAAGTGGTTTCCTGCACCAACACAAGTGCGAAAAGTGGTTTTTCAACACTAACACAAATGCGAAAAGTGGTTTTTCCACACTAATACAAGTGCAAAAGTGGTTTCCTGCACCAACACAAGTGCGAAAAGTGGTTTTTCAACACTAACACATGTGCGAAAAGTGGTTTTTCAACACTAACACAAGTGCGAAAAGTGGTTTTTCCACACTAATACAAGTGCAAAAGTGGTTTCCTGCACCAACACAAGTGCGAAAAGTGGTTTTTCAACACTAACACAAGTGCGAAAAGTGGTTTTTCAACACTATCACAAGTGCAAAAAGTGGTTTTTCCACACTAATACAAGTGCAAAAGTGGTTTCCTGCACCAACACAAGTGCAAAAAGTGGTTTTTCAACACTAACACAAGTGCGAAAAGTGGTTTTTCAACACTAACATAAGTGCGAAAAGTGTTTTTTCCACACTAATACAAGTGCAAAAGTGGTTTCCTGCACCAACACAAGTGCGAAAAGTGGTTTTTCAACACTAACACAAGTGCGAAAAGTGGTTTTTCAACACTATCACGAGTGCAAAAAGTGTTTTTTCCACACTAATACAAGTGCAAAAGTGGTTTCCTGCACCAACACAAGTGCGAAAAGTGGTTTTTCAACACTAACACAAGTGCGAAAAGTGGTTTTTCAACACTAACACAAGTGCAAAAAGTGTTTTTTCAACACTATCACAAGTGCAAAAAGTGTTTTTTCCACACTAATACAAGTGCAAAAGTGGTTTCCTGCACCAACACAAGTGCGAAAAGTGGTTTTTCAACACTAACACAAGTGCAAAAAGTGTTTTTTCAACACTATCACAAGTGCAAAAAGTGTTTTTTCCACACTAATACAAGTGCAAAAGTGGTTTCCTGCACCAACACAACTGTGAAAAGTGGTTTCCTGCACCAACACAACTGTGAAAAGTTGTTTTTCAACACTCCCGCAAGTGCAAAAAGTGGTTTTTCCACACTAATACAAGTGCAAAATTGGTTTCCTGCACCAACACAAGTGCGAAAAGTGGTTTTTCAACACTAACACAAGTGCGAAAAGTGGTTTTTCAACACTATCACAAGTGCAAAAAGTGTTGTTTCCACACCAATACAAGTGCAATAGTGGTTTCCTGCACCAACACAGGTGCGAAAAGTGGTTTTTCAACGCTAACACAAGTGCGAAAAGTGGTTTTTCAACACTAACACAAGTGCGAAAAGTGTTTTTTCCACACTAATACAAGTGCAAAAGTGGTTTACTGCACCAACTCAGGTGCGAAAAGTGGTTTTTCAACACTAACACAAGTGCGAAAAGTGGTTTTTCAACACTAACACAAGTGCGAAAAGTGGTTTTTTGCACACTAATACAAGTGGAAAAGTGGTTTCCTGCACCAACACAAGTGCGAAAAGTGGTTTTTCAACACTAACACAAGTGCGAAAAGTGGTTTTTCAACACTATCACAAGTGCGAAAAGTGGTTTTTCCACACTAATACAAGTGCAAAAGTGGTTTCCTGCACCAACACAAGTGCGAAAAGTGGTTTTTCAACACTAACACAAATGCGAAAAGTGGTTTTTCCACACTAATACAAGTGCAAAAGTGGTTTCCTGCACCAACACAAGTGCGAAAAGTGGATTTTCAACACTAACACATGTGCGGAAAGTGGTTTTTCAACACTAACACAAGTGCGAAAAGTGGTTTTTCCACACTAATACAAGTGCAAAAGTGGTTTCCTGCACCAACACAAGTGCGAAAAGTGGTTTTTCAACACTAACACAAGTGCGAAAAGTGGTTTTTCAACACTATCACAAGTGCAAAAAGTGGTTTTTCCACACTAATACAAGTGCAAAAGTGGTTTCCTGCACCAACACAAGTGCGAAAAGTGGTTTTTCAACACTAACACAAGTGCGAAAAGTGGTTTTTCAACACTAACATAAGTGCGAAAAGTGTTTTTTCCACACTAATACAAGTGCAAAAGTGGTTTCCTGCACCAACACAAGTGCGAAAAGTGGTTTTTCAACACTAACACAAGTGCGAAAAGTGGTTTTTCAACACCAACACAAGTGCGAAAAGTATTTTTTCCACACTAATACAAGTGCAAAAGTGGTTTCCTGCACCAACACAAGTGCGAAAAGTGGTTTTTCAACACTAACACAAGTGCAAAAAGTGGTTTTTCAACACTATCACGAGTGCAAAAAGTGTTTTTTCCACACTAATACAAGTGCAAAAGTGGTTTCCTGCACCAACACAAGTGCGAAAAGTGGTTTTTCACCACTAACACAAGTGCGAAAATGGTTTTTCAACACTAACACAAGTGCGAAAAGTGGTTTTTCAACACTAATACAAGTGCAAAAAGTGGGTTTTCCACACTAATACAAGTGCAAAAGTGGTTTCCTGCACCAACACAAGTGCGAAAAGTGGTTTTTCAACACTAACACAAGTACAAAAAGTGGTTTTTCAACACTATCACAAGTGCAAAAATTATTTTTTCCACACTAATACAAGTGCAAAAGTGGTTTCCTGCACCAACACAAGTGCGAAAAGTGGTTTTTCAACACTAACACAAGTGCGAAAAGTGGTTTTTCAACACTATCACAAGTGCAAAAAGTGTTTTGTCCACACCAATACAAGTGCAATAGTGGTTTCCTGCACCAACACAAGTGCGAAAAGTGGTTTTTCAACACTAACACAAGTGCGAAAAGGGGTTATTCAACACTAACACAAGTGCGAAAAGTGGTTTTGCAACACTAACACAAGTGCGAAAAGTGGTTTTTCAACACTAACACAAGTGCGAAAAGTGTTTTTTCCACACTAATACAAGTGCAAAAGTGGTTTCCTGCACCAACACAAGTGCGAAAAGTGGTTTTTCAACACTAACACAAATGCGAAAAGTGGTTTTTCAACACTAACACAAGTGCGAAAAGTGGTTTTTCAACACTAACACAAGTGCGAAAAGTGGTTTTTCCACACTAATTCAAGTGCAAAAGTGGTTTCCTGCACCAACACAGGTGCGAAAAGTTGTTTTTCAACACTATCACAAGTGCAAAATGTGTTTTTTCCACACTAATACAAGTGCAAAAGTGGTTTCCTGCACCAACACAAGTGCGAAAAGTGGTTTTTCAACACTAACACAAGTGCGAAAAGTGGTTTTTCAACACTATCACAAGTGCAAAAAGTGTTTTTTCCACACTAATACAAGTGCAAAAGTGGTTTCCTGCACCAACACAAGTGCGAAAAGTGGTTTTTCAACACTAACACAAGTGCAAAAAGTGGTTTTTCAACACTATCACGAGTGCAAAAAGTGTTTTTTCCACACTAATACAAGTGCAAAAGTGGTTTCCTGCACCAACACAAGTGCGAAAAGTGGTTTTTCAACACTAACACAAGTGCGAAAAGTGGTTTTTCAACACTAACACAAGTGCGAAAAGTGGTTTTTCAACACTAACACAAGTGGGAAAAGTGGTTTTTCAACACTAACACAAGTGCGAAAAGTGGTTTTTCAACACTAACACAAGTGCGAAAAGTGGTTTTTCAACACTAACACAAGTGCGAAAAGTGGTTTTCCCAAACTAATACAAGTGCAAAAGTGGTTTCCTGCACCAACACAAGTGCGAAAAGTCGTTTTTCAACATTAACATAAGTGCGAAAAGTGGTTTTTCAACACTATCACAAGTGCAAAAAGTGTTTTTCCACACTAATACAAGTGCAAAAGTGGTTTCCTGCACCAACACAGGTGCGAAAAGTGGTTTTTCAACACTAACACAAGTGCGAAAAGTGGTTTTTCAACACTAACACAAGTGCGAAAAGTGTTTTTTCCACACTAATACAAGTGCAAAAGTGGTTTACTGCACCAACACAGGTGCGAAAAGTGGTTTTTCAACACTAACACAAGTGCGAAAAGTGGTTTTTCAACACTAACACAAGTGCGAAAAGTGGTTTTTTGCACACTAATACAAGTGGAAAAGTGGTTTCCTGCACCAACACAAGTGCGAAAAGTGGTTTTTCAACACTAACACAAGTGCGAAAAGTGGTTTTTTAACACTATCACAAGTGCGAAAAGTGGTTTTTCCACACTAATACAAGTGCAAAAGTGGTTTCCTGCACCAACACAAGTGCGAAAAGTGGTTTTTCAACACTAACACAAATGCGAAAAGTGGTTTTTCCACACTAATACAAGTGCAAAAGTGGTTTCCTGCACCAACACAAGTGCGAAAAGTGGTTTTTCAACACTAACACATGTGCGAAAAGTGGTTTTTCAACACTAACACAAGTGCGAAAAGTGGTTTTTCCACACTAATACAAGTGCAAAAGTGGTTTCCTGCACCAACACAATTGCGAAAAGTGGTTTTTCAACACTAACACAAGTGCGAAAAGTGGTTTTTCAACACTATCACAAGTGCAAAAAGTGGTTTTTCCACACTAACACAAGTGCAAAAGTGGTTTCCTGCACCAACACAAGTGCGAAAAGTGGTTTTTCAACACTAACACAAGTGCGAAAAGTGGTTTTTCAACACTAACATAAGTGCGAAAAGTGTTTTTTCCACACTAATACAAGTGCAAAAGTGGTTTCCTGCACCAACACAAGTGCGAAAAGTGGTTTTTCAACACTAACACAAGTGCGAAAAGTGGTTTTTCAACACTATCACGAGTGCAAAAAGTGTTTTTTCCACACTAATACAAGTGCAAAAGTGGTTTCCTGCACCAACACAAGTGCGAAAAGTGGTTTTTCAACACTAACACAAGTGCGAAAAGTGGTTTTTCAACACTAACACAAGTGCGAAAAGTGGTTTTTCAACACTAACACAAGTGCGAAAAGTGGGTTTTCCACACTAATACAAGTGCAAAAGTGGTTTCCTGCACCAACACAAGTGCGAAAAGTGGTTTTTCAATACTAACACAAGTGCGAAAAGTGGTTTTTCAACACTATCACAAGTGCAAAAAGTGTTTTTTCCACACTAATACAAGTGCAAAAGTGGTTTCCTGCACCAACACAAGTGCGAAAAGTGGTTTTTCAACACTAACACAAGTGCGAAAAGTGGTTTTTCAACACTATCACAAGTGCAAAAAGTGTTTTTTCCACACCAATACAAGTGCAATAGTGGTTTCCTGCACCAACACAAGTGCGAAAAGTGGTTTTTCAACACTAACACAAGTGCAAAAAGTGGTTTTTCAACACTAACACAAGTGCGAAAAGGGGTTTTTCAACACTAACACAAGTGCGAAAAGTGGTTTTGCAACACTAACATAAGTGCGAAAAGTGGTTTTTCAACACTAACACAAGTGCGAAAAGTGTTTTTCCACACTAATACAAGTGCAAAAGTGGTTACCTGCACCAACACAGGTGCGAAAAGTGGTTTTTCAACACTATCACAAGTGCAAAATGTGTTTTTTCCACACTAATACAAGTGCAAAGGTGGTTTCCTGCACCAACACAAGTGCGAAAAGTGGTTTTTCAACACTAACACAAGTGCGAAAAGTGGTTTTTCCACGCTATCACAAGTGCAAAAAGTGTTTTTTCCACACTAATACAAGTGCAAAAGTGGTTTCCTGCACCAACAGAAGTGCGAAAAGTGGTTTTTCAACACTAACACAAGTGCAAAAAGTGGTTTTTCAACACTAACACAAGTGCGAAAAGTGGTTTTGCAACACTAACACAAGTGCGAAAAGTGGTTTCCTGCACCAACACAAGTGCGAAAAGTGGTTTTTCAACACTAACACAAGTGCGAAAAGTCGTTTTTCAACACTAACACAAGTGCGAAAAGTGTTTTTTCCACACTAATACAAGTGCAAAAGTGGTTTCCTGCACCAACATAAGTGCGAAAAGTGGTTTTTCAACACTAACACAAGTGCGAAAGGTGGTTTTTCAACACTAACACAAGTGCGAAAAGTGGTTTTTCCACACAAATGCAAGTGCAAAAGTGGTTTCCTGCACCAACACAAGTGCGAAAAGTGGTTTTTCAACACTAACACAAGTGCGAAAAGTGGTTTTTCAACACTATCACGAGTGCAAAAAGTGTTTTTTTCAAAATAATACAAGTGCAAAAGTGGTTTCCTGCACCAACACAAGTGCGAAAAGTGGTTTTTCAACACTAACACAAGTGCGAAAAGTGGTTTTTCAACACTATCACGAGTGCAAAAAGTGTTTTTTCCACACTAATACAAGTGCAAAAGTGGTTTCCTGCACCAACACAAGTGCGAAAAGTGGTTTTTCAACACTAACACAAGTGCGAAAAGTGGTTTTTCAACACTAACACAAGTGCGAAAAGTGGTTTTTCAACACTAACACAAGTGCGAAAAGTGGGTTTTCCACACTAATACAAGTGCAAAAGTGGTTTCCTGCACCAACACAAGTGCGAAAAGTGGTTTTTCAACACTAACACAAGTGCGAAAAGTGGTTTTTCAACACTATCACAAGTGCAAAAAGTGTTTTTTCCACACTAATACAAGTGCAAAAGTGGTTTCCTGCACCAACACAAGTGCGAAAAGTGGTTTTTCAACACTAACACAAGTGCGAAAAGTGGTTTTTCAACACTATCACAAGTGCAAAAAGTGTTTTTTCCACACCAATACAAGTGCAATAGTGGTTTCCTGCACCAACACAAGTGCGAAAAGTGGTTTTTCAACACTAACACAAGTGCGAAAAGGGGTTTTTCAACACTAACACAAGTGCGAAAAGTGGTTTTGCAACACTAACATAAGTGCGAAAAGTGGTTTTTCAACACTAACACAAGTGCGAAAAGTGTTTTTCCACACTAATACAAGTGCAAAAGTGGTTTACTGCACCAACACAGGTGCGAAAAGTGGTTTTTCAACACTATCACAAGTGCAAAATGTGTTTTTTCCACACTAATACAAGTGCAAAAGTGGTTTCCTGCACCAACACAAGTGCGAAAAGTGGTTTTTCAACACTAACACAAGTGCGAAAAGTGGTTTTTCCACGCTATCACAAGTGCAAAAAGTGTTTTTTCCACACTAATACAAGTGCAAAAGTGGTTTCCTGCACCAACAGAAGTGCGAAAAGTGGTTTTTCAACACTAACACAAGTGCAAAAAGTGGTTTTTCAACACTAACACAAGTGCGAAAAGTGGTTTTGCAACACTAACACAAGTGCGAAAAGTGGTTTCCTGCACCAACACAAGTGCGAAAAGTGGTTTTTCAACACTAACACAAGTGCGAAAAGTGGTTTTTCAACACTAACACAAGTGCGAAAAGTGTTTTTTCCACACTAATACAAGTGCAAAAGTGGTTTCCTGCACCAACATAAGTGCGAAAAGTGGTTTTTCAACACTAACTCAAGTGCGAAAGGTGGTTTTTCAACACTAACACAAGTGCGAAAAGTGGTTTTTCCACACAAATGCAAGTGCAAAAGTGGTTTCCTGCACCAACACAAGTGCGAAAAGTGGTTTTTCAACACTAACACAAGTGCGAAAAGTGGTTTTTCAACACTATCACGAGTGCAAAAAGTGTTTTTTTCAAAATAATACAAGTGCAAAAGTGGTTTCCTACACCAACACAAGTGCGAAAAGTGGTTTTTCAACACTAACACAAGTGCGAAAAGTGGTTTTTCAACACTAACACAAGTGCGAAAAGTGGTTTTTCAACACTAACACAAGTGCGAAAAGTGGTTTTCCCACACTAATACAAGTGCAAAAGTGGTTTCCTGCACCAACACAAGTGCGAAAAGTCGTTTTTCAACATTAACATAAGTGCGAAAAGTGGTTTTTCAACACTATCACAAGTGCAAAAAGTGTTTTTTCCACACTAATACAAGTGCAAAAGTGGTTTCCTGCACCAACACAGGTGCGAAAAGTGGTTTTTCAACACTAACACAAGTGCGAAAAGTGGTTTTTCAACACTAACACAAGTGCGAAAAGTGTTTTTTCCACACTAATACAAGTGCAAAAGTGGTTTACTGCACCAACACAGGTGCGAAAAGTGGTTTTTCAACACTAACACAAGTGCGAAAAGTGGTTTTTCAACACTAACACAAGTGCGAAAAGTGGTTTTTTGCACACTAATACAAGTGGAAAAGTGGTTTCCTGCACCAACACAAGTGCGAAAAGTGGTTTTTCAACACTAACACAAGTGCGAAAAGTGGTTTTTCAACACTATCACAAGTGCGAAAAGTGGTTTTTCCACACTAATACAAGTGCAAAAGTGGTTTCCTGCACCAACACAAGTGCGAAAAGTGGTTTTTCAACACTAACACATGTGCGAAAAGTGGTTTTTCAACACTAACACAAGTGCGAAAAGTGGTTTTTCCACACTAATACAAGTGCAAAAGTGGTTTCCTGCACCAACACAAGTGCGAAAAGTGGTTTTTCAACACTAACACAAGTGCGAAAAGTGGTTTTTCAACACTATCACAAGTGCAAAAAGTGGTTTTTCCACACTAACACAAGTGCAAAAGTGGTTTCCTGCACCAACACAAGTGCGAAAAGTGGTTTTTCAACACTAACACAAGTGCGAAAAGTGGTTTTTCAACACTAACATAAGTGCGAAAAGTGTTTTTTTCCACACTAATACAAGTGCAAAAGTGGTTTCCTGCACCAACACAAGTGCGAAAAGTGGTTTTTCAACACTAACACAAGTGCGAAAAGTGGTTTTTCAACACTATCACGAGTGCAAAAAGTGTTTTTTCCACACTAATACAAGTGCAAAAGTGGTTTCCTGCACCAACACAAGTGCGAAAAGTGGTTTTTCAACACTAACACAAGTGCGAAAAGTGGTTTTTCAACACTAACACAAGTGCGAAAAGTGGTTTTTCAACACTAACACAAGTGCGAAAAGTGGGTTTTCCACACTAATACAAGTGCAAAAGTGGTTTCCTGCACCAACACAAGTGCGAAAAGTGGTTTTTCAATACTAACACAAGTGCGAAAAGTGGTTTTTCAACACTATCACAAGTGCAAAAAGTGTTTTTTCCACACTAATACAAGTGCAAAAGTGGTTTCCTGCACCAACACAAGTGCGAAAAGTGGTTTTTCAACACTAACACAAGTGCGAAAAGTGGTTTTTCAACACTATCACAAGTGCAAAAAGTGTTTTTTCCACACCAATACAAGTGCAATAGTGGTTTCCTGCACCAACAAAGTGCGAAAAGTGGTTTTTCAACACTAACACAAGTGCAAAAAGTGGTTTTTCAACACTAACACAAGTGCGAAAAGGGGTTTTTCAACACTAACACAAGTGCGAAAAGTGGTTTTGCAACACTAACATAAGTGCGAAAAGTGGTTTTTCAACACTAACACAAGTGCGAAAAGTGTTTTTCCACACTAATACAAGTGCAAAAGTGGTTACCTGCACCAACACAGGTGCGAAAAGTGGTTTTTCAACACTATCACAAGTGCAAAATGTGTTTTTTCCACACTAATACAAGTGCAAAGGTGGTTTCCTGCACCAACACAAGTGCGAAAAGTGGTTTTTCAACACTAACACAAGTGCGAAAAGTGGTTTTTCCACGCTATCACAAGTGCAAAAAGTGTTTTTTCCACACTAATACAAGTGCAAAAGTGGTTTCCTGCACCAACAGAAGTGCGAAAAGTGGTTTTTCAACACTAACACAAGTGCAAAAAGTGGTTTTTCAACACTAACACAAGTGCGAAAAGTGGTTTTGCAACACTAACACAAGTGCGAAAAGTGGTTTCCTGCACCAACACAAGTGCGAAAAGTGGTTTTTCAACACTAACACAAGTGCGAAAAGTCGTTTTTCAACACTAACACAAGTGCGAAAAGTGTTTTTTCCACACTAATACAAGTGCAAAAGTGGTTTCCTGCACCAACATAAGTGCGAAAAGTGGTTTTTCAACACTAACACAAGTGCGAAAGGTGGTTTTTCAACACTAACACAAGTGCGAAAAGTGGTTTTTCCACACAAATGCAAGTGCAAAAGTGGTTTCCTGCACCAACACAAGTGCGAAAAGTGGTTTTTCAACACTAACACAAGTGCGAAAAGTGGTTTTTCAACACTATCACGAGTGCAAAAAGTGTTTTTTTCAAAATAATACAAGTGCAAAAGTGGTTTCCTGCACCAACACAAGTGCGAAAAGTGGTTTTTCAACACTAACACAAGTGCGAAAAGTGGTTTTTCAACACTATCACGAGTGCAAAAAGTGTTTTTTCCACACTAATACAAGTGCAAAAGTGGTTTCCTGCACCAACACAAGTGCGAAAAGTGGTTTTTCAACACTAACACAAGTGCGAAAAGTGGTTTTTCAACACTAACACAAGTGCGAAAAGTGGTTTTTCAACACTAACACAAGTGCGAAAAGTGGGTTTTCCACACTAATACAAGTGCAAAAGTGGTTTCCTGCACCAACACAAGTGCGAAAAGTGGTTTTTCAACACTAACACAAGTGCGAAAAGTGGTTTTTCAACACTATCACAAGTGCAAAAAGTGTTTTTTCCACACTAATACAAGTGCAAAAGTGGTTTCCTGCACCAACACAAGTGCGAAAAGTGGTTTTTCAACACTAACACAAGTGCGAAAAGTGGTTTTTCAACACTATCACAAGTGCAAAAAGTGTTTTTTCCACACCAATACAAGTGCAATAGTGGTTTCCTGCACCAACACAAGTGCGAAAAGTGGTTTTTCAACACTAACACAAGTGCGAAAAGGGGTTTTTCAACACTAACACAAGTGCGAAAAGTGGTTTTGCAACACTAACATAAGTGCGAAAAGTGGTTTTTCAACACTAACACAAGTGCGAAAAGTGTTTTTCCACACTAATACAAGTGCAAAAGTGGTTTACTGCACCAACACAGGTGCGAAAAGTGGTTTTTCAACACTATCACAAGTGCAAAATGTGTTTTTTCCACACTAATACAAGTGCAAAAGTGGTTTCCTGCACCAACACAAGTGCGAAAAGTGGTTTTTCAACACTAACACAAGTGCGAAAAGTGGTTTTTCCACGCTATCACAAGTGCAAAAAGTGTTTTTTCCACACTAATACAAGTGCAAAAGTGGTTTCCTGCACCAACAGAAGTGCGAAAAGTGGTTTTTCAACACTAACACAAGTGCAAAAAGTGGTTTTTCAACACTAACACAAGTGCGAAAAGTGGTTTTGCAACACTAACACAAGTGCGAAAAGTGGTTTCCTGCACCAACACAAGTGCGAAAAGTGGTTTTTCAACACTAACACAAGTGCGAAAAGTGGTTTTTCAACACTAACACAAGTGCGAAAAGTGTTTTTTCCACACTAATACAAGTGCAAAAGTGGTTTCCTGCACCAACATAAGTGCGAAAAGTGGTTTTTCAACACTAACACAAGTGCGAAAGGTGGTTTTTCAACACTAACACAAGTGCGAAAAGTGGTTTTTCCACACAAATGCAAGTGCAAAAGTGGTTTCCTGCACCAACACAAGTGCGAAAAGTGGTTTTTCAACACTAACACAAGTGCGAAAAGTGGTTTTTCAACACTATCACGAGTGCAAAAAGTGTTTTTTTCAAAATAATACAAGTGCAAAAGTGGTTTCCTACACCAACACAAGTGCGAAAAGTGGTTTTTCAACACTAACACAAGTGCGAAAAGTGGTTTTTCAACACTAACACAAGTGCGAAAAGTGGTTTTTCAACACTAACACAAGTGCGAAAAGTGGTTTTCCCACACTAATACAAGTGCAAAAGTGGTTTCCTGCACCAACACAAGTGCGAAAAGTCGTTTTTCAACATTAACATAAGTGCGAAAAGTGGTTTTTCAACACTATCACAAGTGCAAAAAGTGTTTTTTCCACACTAATACAAGTGCAAAAGTGGTTTCCTGCACCAACACAGGTGCGAAAAGTGGTTTTTCAACACTAACACAAGTGCGAAAAGTGGTTTTTCAACACTAACACAAGTGCGAAAAGTGTTTTTTCCACACTAATACAAGTGCAAAAGTGGTTTACTGCACCAACACAGGTGCGAAAAGTGGTTTTTCAACACTAACACAAGTGCGAAAAGTGGTTTTTCAACACTAACACAAGTGCGAAAAGTGGTTTTTTGCACACTAATACAAGTGGAAAAGTGGTTTCCTGCACCAACACAAGTGCGAAAAGTGGTTTTTCAACACTAACACAAGTGCGAAAAGTGGTTTTTCAACACTATCACAAGTGCGAAAAGTGGTTTTTCCACACTAATACAAGTGCAAAAGTGGTTTCCTGCACCAACACAAGTGCGAAAAGTGGTTTTTCAACACTAACACAAATGCGAAAAGTGGTTTTTCCACACTAATACAAGTGCAAAAGTGGTTTCCTGCACCAACACAAGTGCGAAAAGTGGTTTTTCAACACTAACACATGTGCGAAAAGTGGTTTTTCAACACTAACACAAGTGCGAAAAGTGGTTTTTCCACACTAATACAAGTGCAAAAGTGGTTTCCTGCACCAACACAAGTGCGAAAAGTGGTTTTTCAACACTAACACAAGTGCGAAAAGTGGTTTTTCAACACTATCACAAGTGCAAAAAGTGGTTTTTCCACACTAATACAAGTGCAAAAGTGGTTTCCTGCACCAACACAAGTGCGAAAAGTGGTTTTTCAACACTAACACAAGTGCGAAAAGTGGTTTTTCAACACTAACATAAGTGCGAAAAGTGTTTTTTCCACACTAATACAAGTGCAAAAGTGGTTTCCTGCACAAACACAAGTGCGAAAAGTGGTTTTTCAACACTAACACAAGTGCAAAAAGTGGTTTTTCAACATTAACACAAGTGCGAAAAGTGTTTTTTCCACACTAATACAAGTGCAAAAGTGGTTTCCTGCACCAACACAAGTGCGAAAAGTGGTTTTTCAACACTAACACAAGTGCGAAAAGTGGTTTTTCAACACTATCACGAGAGCAAAAAGTGTTTTTTCCACACTAATACAAGTGCGAAAAGTGGTTTCCTGCACCAACACAAGTGCGAAAAGTGGTTTTTCAACACTAACACAAGTGCGAAAAGTGGTTTTTCAACACTAACACAAGTGCAAAACTGGTTTTTCAACACTAACACAAGTGCGAAAAGTGGTTTTTCAACACTAACACAAGTGCGAAAAGTGGTTTTTCATCACTATCACAAGTGTGAAAAGTGTTTTTTCCACACTAATACAAGTGCAAAAGTGGTTTCCTGCACCAACACAAGTGCGAAAAGTGGTTTTTCAACACTAACACAAGTGCGAAAAGTGGTTTTTCAACACTATCACAAGTGCAAAAAGTGTTTTTTCCACACTAATACAAGTGCAAAAGTGGTTTCCTGCACCAACACAAGAACGAAAAGTGGTTTTTCAACACTAACACAAGTGCGAAAAGTAGTTTTTCAACACGAACACAAGTGCGAAAGTGTTTTTTCCACACTAATACAAGTGCAAAAGTGGTTTCCTGCAACAACACAAGTGCGAAAAGTGGTTTTTCAACACTACCACAAGTGCAAAAAGTGGTTTTTCAACACTAACACAAGTGCGAAAAGTGGTTTTTCAACACTAACACAAGTGCGAAAAGTGGTTTTTCAACACTATCACAAGTGCAAAAAGTGTTTTTTCCACACTAATACAAGTGCAAAAGTGGTTTCCTGCATCAACACAAGTGCGAAAAGTGGTTTTTCCACACTAACACAAGTGCGAAAAGTGGTTTTTCAACACTAACACAAGTGCGAAAAGTGGTTTTTCAACACTATCACAAGTGCAAAAAGTGTTTTTCCACACTAATACAAGTGCAAAAGTGGTTTCCTGCACCAACACAAGTGCGAAAAGTGGTTTTTCAACACTAACACAAGTGCGAAAAGTGGTTTTTCAACACTATCACAAGTGCAAAAAGTGTTTTTTCCACACTAATACAAGTGCAAAAGTGGTTTCCTGCACCAACACAAGTGCGAAAATTGGTTTTTCAACACTAACACAGGTGCGAAAAGTGGTTTTTCAACACTAACACAAGTGCGAAAAGTGGTTTTTCCACACTAATACAAGTGCAAAAGTAGTGTCCTGCACCAACACAAGTGCGAAAAGTAGTTTTTCAACACTAACACAAGTGCGAAAAGTGGTTTTTCAACACTATCACAAGTGCAAAAAGTGTTTTTTCCACACTAGTACAAGTGCAAAAGTGGTTTCCTGCACCAACACAAGTGCGAAAAGTGGTTTTTCAACACTAACAGAAGTGCGAAAAGTGGTTTTTCAACACTAACACAAGTGCGAAAAGTGGTTTTTCAACACTAACACAAGTGCAAAAAGTGGTTTTTCCACACTAATGCAGGTGCAAAAAGTGTTTTTTCCACACTAATACAAGTGCAAAAGTGGTTTCCTGCACCAACACAAGTGCGAAAAGTGGTTTTTCAACACTAACACAAGTGCGAAAAGTGGTTTTTCAACACTAACACAAGTGCGAAAAGTGGTTTTTCAACACTATCACAAGTGCAAAAAGTGTTTTTTACACACTAATACAAGTGCAAAAGTGGTTTCCTGCACCAACACAAGTACGAAAAGTGGTTTTTCAACACTAACACAAGTGCGAAAAGTGGTTTTTCAACACTAACACAACTGCGAAAAGTGGTTTTTCAACACTAACACAAGTGCAAAAGTGGTTTCCTGCACCAACACAAGTGCGAAAAGTGGTTTTTCAACACTAACACAAGTGCGAAAAGTGGTTTTTCAA
Organism: Myxine glutinosa; assembly: GCF_964187855.1. Taxonomy (NCBI): domain Eukaryota; kingdom Metazoa; phylum Chordata; class Myxini; order Myxiniformes; family Myxinidae; genus Myxine; species Myxine glutinosa. Next base: position 9,059 of record NW_027617208.1, on the reverse strand, counting down.
CACTAACACAAGTGCGAAAAGTGGTTTTTCAACACTAACACAAGTGCAAAAAGTGGGTTTTCCACACTAATACAAGTGCAAAAGTGGTTTCCTGCACCAACACAAGTGCGAAAAGTGGTTTTTCAACACTAACACAAGTACGAAAAGTGGTTTTTCAACACTATCACAAGTGCAAAAATTGTTTTTTCCACACTAATACAAGTGCAAAAGTGGTTTCCTGCACCAACACAAGTGCGAAAAGTGGTTTTTCAACACTAACACAAGTGCGAAAAGTGGTTTTTCAACACTATCACAAGTGCAAAAAGTGTTTTTTCCACACCAATACAAGTGCAATAGTGGTTTCCTGCACCAACACAACTGCGAAAAGTGGTTTTTCAACACTAACACAAGTGCGAAAAGTGGTTTTTCAACACAAACACAAGTGCGAAAAGGGGTTTTTCAACACTAACACAAGTGCGAAAAGTGGTTTTGCAACACTAACACAAGTGCGAAAAGTGGTTTTTCAACACTAACACAAGTGCGAAAAGTGTTTTTTCCACACTAATACAAGTGCAAAAGTGGTTTCCTGCACCAACACAAGTGCGAAAAGTGGTTTTTCAACACTAACACAAATGCGAAAAGTGGTTTTTCAACACTAACACAAGTGCGAAAAGTGGTTTTTCAACACTAACACAAGTGCGAAAAGTGGTTTTTCCACACTAATTCAAGTGCAAAAGTGGTTTCCTGCACCAACACAGGTGCGAAAAGTGGTTTTTCAACACTATCACAAGTGCAAAATGTGTTTTTTCCACACTAATACAAGTGCAAAAGTGGTTTCCTGCACCAACACAAGTGCGAAAAGTGGTTTTTCAACACTAACACAAGTGCGAAAAGTGGTTTTTCAACACTATCACAAGTGCAAAAGTGGTTTCCTGCACCAACACAAGTGCGAAAAGTGGTTTTTCAACACTAACACAAGTGCGAAAAGTGGTTTTTCAACACTATCACAAGTGCAAAAAGTGTTTTTTCCACACCAATACAAGTGCAATAGTGGTTTCCTGCACCAACACAAGTGCGAAAAGTGGTTTTTCAACACTAACACAAGTGCAAAAAGTGGTTTTTCAACACTAACACAAGTGCGAAAAGGGGTTTTTCAACACTAACACAAGTGCGAAAAGTGGTTTTGCAACACTAACATAAGTGCGAAAAGTGGTTTTTCAACACTATCACAAGTGCAAAAAGTGTTTTTCCACACTAATACAAGTGCAAAAGTGGTTTCCTGCACCAACACAGGTGCGAAAAGTGGTTTTTCAACACTATCACAAGTGCAAAATGTGTTTTTTCCACACTAATACAAGTGCAAAAGTGGTTTCCTGCACCAACACAAGTGCGAAAAGTGGTTTTTCAACACTAACACAAGTGCGAAAAGTGGTTTTTCCACGCTATCACAAGTGCAAAAAGTGTTTTTTCCACACTAATACAAGTGCAAAAGTGGTTTCCTGCACCAACAGAAGTGCGAAAAGTGGTTTTTCAACACTAACACAAGTGCAAAAAGTGGTTTTTCAACACTAACACAAGTGCGAAAAGTGGTTTTGCAACACTAACACAAGTGCGAAAAGTGGTTTCCTGCACCAACACAAGTGCGAAAAGTGGTTTTTCAACACTAACACAAGTGCGAAAAGTGGTTTTTCAACACTAACACAAGTGCGAAAAGTGTTTTTTCCACACTAATACAAGTGCAAAAGTGGTTTCCTGCACCAACATAAGTGCGAAAAGTGGTTTTTCAACACTAACACAAGTGCGAAAGGTGGTTTTTCAACACTAACACAATTGCGAAAAGTGGTTTTTCCACACAAATGCAAGTGCAAAAGTGGTTTCCTGCACCAACACAAGTGCGAAAAGTGGTTTTTCAACACTAACACAAGTGCGAAAAGTGGTTTTTCAACACTATCACGAGTGCAAAAAGTGTTTTTTTTCAAAATAATACAAGTGCAAAAGTGGTTTCCTGCACCAACACAAGTGCGAAAAGTGGTTTTTCAACACTAACACAAGTGCGAAAAGTGGTTTTTCAACACTAACACAAGTGCGAAAAGTGGTTTTTCAACACTAACACAAGTGCGAAAAGTGGTTTTCCCACACTAATACAAGTGCAAAAGTGGTTTCCTGCACCAACACAAGTGCGAAAAGTCGTTTTTCAACATTAACATAAGTGCGAAAAGTGGTTTTTCAACACTATCACAAGTGCAAAAAGTGTTTTTTCCACACTAATACAAGTGCAAAAGTGGTTTCCTGCACCAACACAGGTGCGAAAAGTGGTTTTTCAACACTAACACAAGTGCGAAAAGTGGTTTTTCAACACTAACACAAGTGCGAAAAGTGTTTTTTCCACACTAATACAAGTGCAAAAGTGGTTTACTGCACCAACACAGGTGCGAAAAGTGGTTTTTCAACACTAACACAAGTGCGAAAAGTGGTTTTTCAACACTAACACAAGTGCGAAAAGTGGTTTTTTGCACACTAATACAAGTGGAAAAGTGGTTTCCTGCACCAACACAAGTGCGAAAAGTGGTTTTTCAACACTAACACAAGTGCAAAAAGTGGTTTTTCAACACTATCACAAGTGCGAAAAGTGGTTTTTCCACACTAATACAAGTGCAAAAGTGGTTTCCTGCACCAACACAAGTGCGAAAAGTGGTTTTTCAACACTAACACAAATGCGAAAAGTGGTTTTTCCACACTAATACAAGTGCAAAAGTGGTTTCCTGCACCAACACAAGTGCGAAAAGTGGCTTTTCAACACTAACACATGTGCGAAAAGTGGTTTTTCAACACTAACACAAGTGCGAAAAGTGGTTTTTCCACACTAATACAAGTGCAAAAGTGGTTTCCTGCACGAACACAAGTGCGAAAAGTGGTTTTTCAACACTAACACAAGTGCGAAAAGTGGTTTTTCAACACTAACACAAGTGCAAAAAGTGGTTTTTCCACACTAATACAAGTGCAAAAGTGGTTTCCTGCACCAACACAAGTGCGAAAAGTGGTTTTTCAACACTAACACAAGTGCGAAAAGTGGTTTTTCAACACTAACATAAGTGCGAAAAGTGTTTTTTCCACACTAATACAAGTGCAAAAGTGGTTTCCTGCACCAACACAAGTGCGAAAAGTGGTTTTTCAACACTAACACAAGTGCAAAAAGTGGTTTTTCAACACTAACACAAGTGCGAAAAGTGTTTTTTCCACACTAATACAAGTGCAAAAGTGGTTTCCTGCACCAACACAAGTGCGAAAAGTGGTTTTTCAACACTAACACAAGTGCGAAAAGTGGTTTTTCAACACTATCACGAGTGCAAAAAGTGTTTTTTCCACACTAATACAAGTGCGAAAAGTGGTTTCCTGCACCAACACAAGTGCGAAAAGTGGTTTTTCAACACTAACACAAGTGCGAAAAGTGATTTTTCAACACTAACACAAGTGCAAAACTGGTTTTTCAACACTAACACAAGTGCGAAAAGTGGTTTTTCAACACTAACACAAGTGCGAAAAGTGGTTTTTCATCACTATCACAAGTGCAAAAAGTGTTTTTTCCACACTAGTACAAGTGCAAAAGTGGTTTCCTGCACCAACACAAGTGCGAAAAGTGGTTTTTCAACATTAACATAAGTGCGAAAAGTGGTTTTTCAACACTATCACAAGTGCAAAAAGTGTTTTTTCCACACTAATACAAGTGCAAAAGTGGTTTCCTGCACCAACACAGGTGCGAAAAGTGGTTTTTCAACACTAACACAAGTGCGAAAAGTGGTTTTTCAACACTAACACAAGTGCGAAAAGTGTTTTTTCCACACTAATACAAGTGCAAAAGTGGTTTACTGCACCAACACAGGTGCGAAAAGTGGTTTTTCAACACTAACACAAGTGCGAAAAGTGGTTTTTCAACACTAACACAAGTGCGAAAAGTGGTTTTTTGCACACTAATACAAGTGGAAAAGTGGTTTCCTGCACCAACACAAGTGCGAAAAGTGGTTTTTCAACACTAACACAAGTGCGAAAAGTGGTTTTTCAACACTATCACAAGTGCGAAAAGTGGTTTTTCCACACTAATACAAGTGCAAAAGTGGTTTCCTGCACCAACACAGGTGCGAAAAGTGGTTTTTCAACACTAACACAAGTGCGAAAAGTGGTTTTTCAACACTAACACAAGTGCGAAAAGTGGTTTTTTGCACACTAATACAAGTGGAAAAGTGGTTTCCTGCACCAACACAAGTGCGAAAAGTGGTTTTTCAACACTAACACAAGTGCGAAAAGTGGTTTTTCAACACTATCACAAGTGCGAAAAGTGGTTTTTCCACACTAATACAAGTGCAAAAGTGGTTTCCTGCACCAACACAAGTGCGAAAAGTGGTTTTTCAACACTAACACAAATGCGAAAAGTGGTTTTTCCACACTAATACAAGTGCAAAAGTGGTTTCCTGCACCAACACAAGTGCGAAAAGTGGTTTTTCAACACTAACACATGTGCGAAAAGTGGTTTTTCAACACTAACACAAGTGCGAAAAGTGGTTTTTCCACACTAATACATGTGCAAAAGTGGTTTCCTGCACCAACACAAGTGCGAAAAGTGGTTTTTCAACACTAACACAAGTGCGAAAAGTGGTTTTTCAACACTATCACAAGTGCAAAAAGTGGTTTTTCCACACTAATACAAGTGCAAAAGTGGTTTCCTGCACCAACACAAGTGCGAAAAGTGGTTTTTCAACACTAACACAAGTGCGAAAAGTGGTTTTTCAACACTAACATAAGTGCGAAAAGTGTTTTTTCCACACTAATACAAGTGCAAAAGTGGTTTCCTGCACCAACACAAGTGCGAAAAGTGGTTTTTCAACACTAACACAAGTGCAAAAAGTGGTTTTTCAACACTAACACAAGTGCGAAAAGTGTTTTTTCCACACTAATACAAGTGCAAAAGTGGTTTCCTGCACCAACACAAGTGCGAAAAGTGGTTTTTCAACACTAACACAAGTGCGAAAAGTGGTTTTTCAACACTATCACGAGTGCAAAAAGTGTTTTTTTCCACACTAATACAAGTGCGAAAAGTGGTTTCCTGCACCAACACAAGTGCGAAAAGTGGTTTTTCAACACTAACACAAGTGCGAAAAGTGGTTTTTCAACACTAACACAAGTGCAAAACTGGTTTTTCAACACTAACACAAGTGCGAAAAGTGGTTTTTCAACACTAACACAAGTGCGAAAAGTGGTTTTTCATCACTATCACAAGTGCAAAAAGTGTTTTTTCCACACTAGTACAAGTGCAAAAGTGGTTTCCTGCACCGACACAAGTGCGAAAAGTGGTTTTTCAACATTAACATAAGTGCGAAAAGTGGTTTTGCAACACTAACACAAGTGCGAAAAGTGGTTTTTCAACACTAACACAAGTGCGAAAAGTGTTTTTTCCACACTAATACAAGTGCAAAAGTGGTTTCCTGCACCAACACAAGTGCGAAAAGTGGTTTTTCAACACTAACACAAATGCGAAAAGTGGTTTTTCAACACTAACACAAGTGCGAAAAGTGGTTTTTCAACACTAACACAAGTGCGAAAAGTGGTTTTTCCACACTAATTCAAGTGCAAAAGTGGTTTCCTGCACCAACACAGGTGCGAAAAGTGGTTTTTCAACACTATCACAAGTGCAAAATGTGTTTTTTCCACACTAATACAAGTGCAAAAGTGGTTTCCTGCACCAACACAAGTGCGAAAAGTGGTTTTTCAACACTAACACAAGTGCGAAAAGTGGTTTTTCAACACTATCACAAGTGCAAAAGTGGTTTCCTGCACCAACACAAGTGCGAAAAGTGGTTTTTCAACACTAACACAAGTGCGAAAAGTGGTTTTTCAACACTATCACAAGTGCAAAAAGTGTTTTTTCCACACCAATACAAGTGCAATAGTGGTTTCCTGCACCAACACAAGTGCGAAAAGTGGTTTTTCAACACTAACACAAGTGCAAAAAGTGGTTTTTCAACACTAACACAAGTGCGAAAAGGGGTTTTTCAACACTAACACAAGTGCGAAAAGTGGTTTTGCAACACTAACATAAGTGCGAAAAGTGGTTTTTCAACACTAACACAAGTGCAAAAAGTGTTTTTCCACACTAATACAAGTGCAAAAGTGGTTTCCTGCACCAACACAGGTGCGAAAAGTGGTTTTTCAACACTATCACAAGTGCAAAATGTGTTTTTTCCACACTAATACAAGTGCAAAAGTGGTTTCCTGCACCAACACAAGTGCGAAAAGTGGTTTTTCAACACTAACACAAGTGCGAAAAGTGGTTTTTCCACGCTATCACAAGTGCAAAAAGTGTTTTTTCCACACTAATACAAGTGCAAAAGTGGTTTCCTGCACCAACAGAAGTGCGAAAAGTGGTTTTTCAACACTAACACAAGTGCAAAAAGTGGTTTTTCAACACTAACACAAGTGCGAAAAGTGGTTTTGCAACACTAACACAAGTGCGAAAAGTGGTTTCCTGCACCAACACAAGTGCGAAAAGTGGTTTTTCAACACTAACACAAGTGCGAAAAGTGGTTTTTCAACACTAACACAAGTGCGAAAAGTGTTTTTTCCACACTAATACAAGTGCAAAAGTGGTTTCCTGCACCAACATAAGTGCGAAAAGTGGTTTTTCAACACTAACACAAGTGCGAAAGGTGGTTTTTCAACACTAACACAATTGCGAAAAGTGGTTTTTCCACACAAATGCAAGTGCAAAAGTGGTTTCCTGCACCAACACAAGTGCGAAAAGTGGTTTTTCAACACTAACACAAGTGCGAAAAGTGGTTTTTCAACACTATCACGAGTGCAAAAAGTGTTTTTTTCAAAATAATACAAGTGCAAAAGTGGTTTCCTGCACCAACACAAGTGCGAAAAGTGGTTTTTCAACACTAACACAAGTGCGAAAAGTGGTTTTTCAACACTAACACAAGTGCGAAAAGTGGTTTTTCAACACTAACACAAGTGCGAAAAGTGGTTTTCCCACACTAATACAAGTGCAAAAGTGGTTTCCTGCACCAACACAAGTGCGAAAAGTCGTTTTTCAACATTAACATAAGTGCGAAAAGTGGTTTTTCAACACTATCACAAGTGCAAAAAGTGTTTTTTCCACACTAATACAAGTGCAAAAGTGGTTTCCTGCACCAACACAGGTGCGAAAAGTGGTTTTTCAACACTAACACAAGTGCGAAAAGTGGTTTTTCAACACTAACACAAGTGCGAAAAGTGTTTTTTCCACACTAATACAAGTGCAAAAGTGGTTTACTGCACCAACACAGGTGCGAAAAGTGGTTTTTCAACACTAACACAAGTGCGAAAAGTGGTTTTTCAACACTAACACAAGTGCGAAAAGTGGTTTTTTGCACACTAATACAAGTGGAAAAGTGGTTTCCTGCACCAACACAAGTGCGAAAAGTGGTTTTTCAACACTAACACAAGTGCGAAAAGTGGTTTTTCAACACTATCACAAGTGCGAAAAGTGGTTTTTCCACACTAATACAAGTGCAAAAGAGGTTTCCTGCACCAACACAAGTGCGAAAAGTGGTTTTTCAACAATAACACAAATGCGAAAAGTGGTTTTTCCACACTAATACAAGTGCAAAAGTGGTTTCCTGCACCAACACAAGTGCGAAAAGTGGTTTTTCAACACTAACACATGTGCGAAAAGTGGTTTTTCAACACTAACACAAGTGCGAAAAGTGGTTTTTCCACACTAATACAAGTGCAAAAGTGGTTTCCTGCACGAACACAAGTGCGAAAAGTGGTTTTTCAACACTAACACAAGTGCGAAAAGTGGTTTTTCAACACTATCACAAGTGCAAAAAGTGGTTTTTCCAAACTAATACAAGTGCAAAAGTGGTTTCCTGCACCAACACAAGTGCGAAAAGTGGTTTTTCAACACTAACACAAGTGCGAAAAGTGGTTTTTCAACACTAACAAAAGTGCGAAAAGTGTTTTTTCCACACTAATACAAGTGCAAAAGTGGTTTCCTGCACCAACACAAGTGCGAAAAGTGGTTTTTCAACACTAACACAAGTGCAAAAAGTGGTTTTTCAACACTAACACAAGTGCGAAAAGTGTTTTTTCCACACTAATACAAGTGCAAAAGTGGTTTCCTGCACCAACACAAGTGCGAAAAGTGGTTTTTCAACACTAACACAAGTGCGAAAAGTGGTTTTTCAACACTATCACGAGTGCAAAAAGTGTTTTTTCCACACTAATACAAGTGCGAAAAGTGGTTTCCTGCACCAACACAAGTGCGAAAAGTGGTTTTTCAACACTAACACAAGTGCGAAAAGTGGTTTTTCAACACTAACACAAGTGCAAAACTGGTTTTTCAACACTAACACAAGTGCGAAAAGTGGTTTTTCAACACTAACACAAGTGCGAAAAGTGGTTTTTCATCACTATCACAAGTGCAAAAAGTGTTTTTTCCACACTAGTACAAGTGCAAAAGTGGTTTCCTGCACCAACACAAGTGCGAAAAGTGGTTTTTCAACATTAACATAAGTGCGAAAAGTGGTTTTTCAACACTATCACAAGTGCAAAAAGTGTTTTTTCCACACTAATACAAGTGCAAAAGTGGTTTCCTGCACCAACACAGGTGCGAAAAGTGGTTTTTCAACACTAACACAAGTGCGAAAAGTGGTTTTTCAACACTAACACAAGTGCGAAAAGTGTTTTTTCCACAATAATACAAGTGCAAAAGTGGTTTACTGCACCAACACAGGTGCGAAAAGTGGTTTTTCAACACTAACACAAGTGCGAAAAGTGGTTTTTCAACACTAACACAAGTGCGAAAAGTGGTTTTTTGCACACTAATACAAGTGGAAAAGTGGTTTCCTGCACCAACACAAGTGCGAAAAGTGGTTTTTCAACACTAACACAAGTGCGAAAAGTGGTTTTTCAACACTATCACAAGTGCGAAAAGTGTTTTTTCCACACTATTACAAGTGCAAAAGTGGTTTCCTGCACCAACACAGGTGCGAAAAGTGGTTTTTCAACACTAACACAAGTGCGAAAAGTGGTTTTTCAACACT